>NC_034416.1:4704114-4847535 GCF_002078875.1 Numida meleagris
AAAAAAAAAAAAAAAAAAAAAAAGGAAAGAAAACGTTGAGGCAGAATAGATTTCCATACAATTTCTGAACGAAATGATTCTGCCACGTCTCCACTGGGACCTCCCTGGGAACAAGGGACATCGGTGCCACCTTCCCCTGCCAGAGGCACTACCCTGTGCAAACAGATGTCTGCTGTGAGCAATGCTGCCCTCTCGTGCTGACATTGGAAGGAGCCCATCACCGTGCCAGGCCTCCAGTGAATGTTTGTTCCCAGCACTGCTTGCTGTAGAGGATGGTGTCCAACTGGATGAAGCTCTGCTGGTGTGGTTGCCATCTCTGTGTGTCTGCTTTAGCTGCTCTGTTATTTTAAATAACGGCAGAAGTGCCCAAAGCAAGATGCTCATTGTAAGCTGCAAAGTGTTCAGCCCGTCCTAAACCCAGATCACTCGTACTCAAGGGGATCTGGTGCCATTTTCTACCTTGTTGCAGACCCTTGCTGTCTGCAAAGCGCTCGTATCCTTAGCTCTTGAATGGAGATAACCATTTTGTTCTCTGGCTGGTTTGATTGTAAGTACTGTGGATCTCATAAATAGGCATACAGTGCTAAGCACAGCGCGTGGCAGTTCTGACTGGGGGCCTCTTACAGTCTAGTAATTAAAGTTTAAATATTTGCAGTGCAGTGAATTCACTGTACTGTCATAATTCAAACCTTGAGGAGGTTTAAAGGGAAAGACTAAGTATAAAATGAAAGAGCTGCTTTTTGGTTACATTAAGTCCAACTCTAACTTTCCATAGGTATCTTCTTGGAAACACTCGGAGCAACTTGCTGCTTTATTTTTACAAGTCATGCTTTCCAGTGATCCTGAACTCTTCTTAAAAGCAAGCTTGCAATAATTGATGTATGCTTGTGGGGCTGATATTTATAAAATGACACATTATTTTACAAACTAAACAACTGCTTAAAGAATCTCCTGAACTCTGTATTTAAAGAAAAAGTCAGGCTTGATCCATAAGCTGACAACAGTAAGGAAATTCAGACATGAGCAGGGAAGTGTTCCATATGTTCTCCAATACCTAGGCACAACTGGGTGCCTCTTTAATGATGAGCTGAATGCTCCCTGTTGTTTCTAGGTACTGCAGAACATATGGCATGTTTTTCCCTTTAACTGTGAATTTCCTTGCTTTTGTCAGTAGGTGTCTTAACTCTATTGTATTTTAATTTAGTGCTTGTGCCTCTGAACATAGTCCAAATTTGATCTTAGGCAAATAGGGGGTAGATACAGCTGTTGATAATCTCATATTTTTCTTGAAACTGTATTTTGATACATAATCTATATGTATATAGACGCACCTTGTAATTGTTAATAAGGGCCCTTTGAGAGTTTACAAATCATTTCACTGTGCTCCAAACTTAGCATGGATGATAAATGACCATTTAGTTGCCAATATAGCACAATATTTCAATTTCCTGCCTTCACAGAGGTATTCCAAAGGTTGAATGGAGTTCATACTCACAGTATGTGTTGTCTAGAACTCTATGATCTCTTGCTGGCAAACTTTAACCAAAACCTTTTCAATTAACTAAACGCATTCCTTGTGGAAGTCAGCCAACCTAATGCTGGACAAACAGAGTTTCAGCAATGTTTTGCAATAGCCTCCCCCTGCTCCTGACTCTAGGTGAGCGTAGCCAGGGTGAGTTTATTAGTTGACATGCAGGCTTTGTGATTGATAAAAGAATAATGTAACATCAAACTAAATTGTGTTCTATGACAGTGATATAGCTCCAGCGTAGTTTCCTTCTGTTCTCTTGGAATCCTGATTTACATGGTGCGAAGATGGAAGAAGTTTCCAAACAGCAGAGCAGAAATCACGCTAACAAAAATACAGGATACAGAGATGTTAGCTTCAACCAGACTGGATCGCAGCCTGAGGTTTGGTTCTGGTCACATTTTGAGATATCCACGTAGGGGATCTGTTTCAATAGCTATGCTGTTGATTCATTGAACTATAGGTAATAAAGTGGACTGAGGAATACTTGTGTTATGAAAAGTGGGAGAAAAACTCTCCAAGAGATTTTAAAGTAAAAGATGTAGCCTCTGCCACTGGAGTTGTCGAAGAATGGTCTTGGAGGAGAATATTTAGTTGGGCTTGATGATCTTGAAGGTCTTTTCTACCTGAGCAATTCTATGATTCTGGATAAATACCGCTCTGTACTTGCTCTGCACATGTGTGCTTGTGTAGTGCATCGGTTGTTGACCTCTCTTGGAGATAAGTAACTGCATTGAAGGACCTTTTGTCTGAACTGGTACAGCCATTTTTGTGCTCAGCATTTGAATGCAGTGATAACCACGAGTATTTATAAAAGACAGCTTGTTCTAGGGACACTGAACTCCAAATTCTCTTCATTTAAGTCCTCAGTAAATTCATTTGCATCAGTGGAAATATGTCTGAATAAGCCCCCAGACAGTGCAATGTACCTCTATCTGAATATTTATCAGTTGGAACAAAGCATGAGGACAGTAAATAGCAAGTATTGATGGAGGACATGCTTCTGCACCCCCTTATATAGTTGTCCTCTATTCTAACTGATGAACTATTTCCTGATTAGCAGTTGTGTCAAATGGAGGTTCCTCCAGCTGCATAGAGTCCAGTTGCAAACCACCAGAGAGGGCTGTTTTGCAACAGACCGGAATGATTCCCATGCATCTATTGCCCATGGATGTTATCTGTGCTGGTTGCTACAGATGCAATATATAAGAGAAGGAGGGTCTCAGTGCAGTGGTTTGGGTTTTTTTGCTTTCTGTACTGGCTCCATGTGAAGTCATACATTGTGACTAGTGCCCAGATGCACCATCCTGTGGAGCAGTTGCCCATTCCAACTGGCTCTTAAGGTCTCTTGGGATATATTTATTTTCCATTCCTTGATTGTATCCCTTCTATTTCTGTCAAACTCCATCCCTTTTCCCTCACTCCAGGTAACCTGCATCCTCAAAGTGTGCTCCATGCTGATAAGAAATAGTTTACTTTCTCTGCAGTCACGTTTTTCACTGTTACTTCTCCTCAAACTCTTCTGGCAGCCATTTTTTCAGTTACCTCTTAATTTTTTCCTTACTAATTTTCTTTTTAAATTCACTGTAGGCCTATCTCATATCTTAGTCATCAAAACTTTTTGAAACCTGTCTGCATGATGGAGAGAACCTTCCATGAGCCGTGTTTCTTCTCTTAAGGAGAGTTTTCACTTCTTTTTAAATGTTACCTGTTTGGCTTAAATAACCCCTTGAACCTTGCTGTTTTCCTATGCTAATTTTATTTTATTTTTTTTTTGGCCTTCCCTGTTTCTTTGAAAGGCTACACATTCCTTCTGGGACTCTATTATGGTTGCTTAAGTAGCCTGCATGCTGAGTTGAAGGATTTTAATTTCCTCACTTCTGACTTCAGGGCCTTTTTGACTAGCTTCCTCTTTTTTTTTTTTTTTTTAAATCCCCTTTCTAAAGCTTAATGTCACAGTGCTAGGTTTTGTTGCATTCCTTCCCACAAGGACACTGAACTTAATTACACTATGCTCCTTTGTACTTAGTGATTCAGCTAGAGTTATTCCTTCAACTCACTTTTGCATATCATTTTCACTGCTGGAGGAATACCATGTTTGGGGTTTTGTTTGTTTGTTTTTTTTAAGGAAGAGAAATAACTTCCAACAGTTATCTCAGTTTATAATCCAAATGGTGCATTTCTACAAAGAGCTCTACAGCACAATGAACTTTGCCTTCATTCATGGAGAAGACTGTCTCTTTCCCAGTTCTGTTTCCTAACTGTACATGTGGTATTTGTGAAGATCCTTCCTATGGGTCTATTCACTCCTGGAGACAGGAGATGTCCATTTGTACTGTGAGCTTCTTGGAGTTTAAAGCTATTCTCCTTACCCTGAGGATAAAGTCTGATATCATGGGTATGTCCATCAGGTCACACAGTGTGAATACGAGACTTATGTGACTATCTCCTTGCTGCTAGTCCTACACAGCTGGTCTCATTGCAGAATCAGAGATGGGCAGAGTCCCCAGTGCAACAGTCTCCATACATAGTCTGGATTTCTTAGAAATGTCAGGAGCATCTCCAGCCATGTGACTTCAGGTGTTGGTGACAAATACTATAGACGAGCTGCTACGTGGCTCATCCACTCATCCTTCCATCCGATTTCACTAGCCTATCTTCCTGAAACTCCTGCACTGTTGGCCAGGCTTTTTCATTTAGCTATTTCCCACCCCCCAGCAAAGTGGCCTCTTTGTTCTGATTTGGGGTGTTCAGTTCTTCCTGGAGTTCAGCTTAATGGCAGTGTAGGGAAGGGTGGTTTCTAGCATTTGTTTGACCACTGCGCTCTGTTTTATTGACCGCCTTTTGTGATGTTGAGTTGTGTTGCTGGAACGTCCCCCCAGGAGGGCTGCCTGCCTCTTGCAAAGCTAGCTGTAATTTTTGCCCTCTCCTTTACAACTAGATATCTTGTTACCTACACATAACTGACAGCCTCTCTCTATTCTGTATGCTCAGTTTTCCCCTGTTCTCTAGTTTAAATAACACCCTTGTACCTTGTCAATTTTCT
This sequence comes from Numida meleagris, assembly GCF_002078875.1. Classification (NCBI taxonomy): domain Eukaryota; kingdom Metazoa; phylum Chordata; class Aves; order Galliformes; family Numididae; genus Numida; species Numida meleagris. The sequence goes on from NC_034416.1 coordinate 4,708,689, forward strand.
TGTAGCAAAGTCCTGGTCCTATTTAGCGTTTTCTACACCAAGAGCCCCTCAATATAGGGATGTGTCATCTTCTCAATTACTATACAAATAACTCATATATCTTTATACATTTATTGTAGCAAATAGCCATTTCTGAAAGAGAAGGACTAGTTGAGCGCCCTTGCAATGTACCCTAGGCTAAGAGAGTAGTAAGAGCCCAACTTAATTAAGATTGGCATCAATACTGGATGTCCATATAGTGGTCTGGATGAGAAAGGAACTTGTATCTCAGAATCTGCTTATGGAATCCAGGCTTGCGTTTACACTGTGATCTCAAGACAACAAAAAGGATAAATGTTGATTTAAGGAGCTGAAGTCCGGGAGTTAAGATCAGTTGTCTCCTGCAGGAAAGGCCCTATCACTGGTGGTATTTCATGTCCCTGGAGTTTCAGATCAGACCTCTAATTCTCTGGCTCTTTCCTTTCTTATAGAAATCATCATGATGTCATTTGCCCATGGATGGATGTCTCCTCCATCTCATTTGTGTTTCTTGTTGACTTGCTCTATCCTGACCTGTTCTGACAGCCATTGCTTAACATTCTGGTTCCCAGCCATTGCCAGTGTGGAACTGCAGAGGAATACTCAAGGGAAGAGGCAAATCAAGAGTACTCTTTGCTGTAAACCTGCTTATCTTGTCTCTGGTAAAGACCTGCCTGTGTCATTCTCTTCTACCCTGAAAAAGGAAGGTATTGTTTTGGATTGCGATAATACAGTTCTCACCTTCTTTCAACAAGTGTAGACACACTTTGGCTGCTATTCTGGGCATAAGTTTTGTCTCTCTTTGCTCAAGGGAAGGAGCTAGCAAAGCTTCTTTTGACTACAAGTTTTGCAGACCTTTCCACTTGTGGTAGGTTTACCTATAAAAGTGTGAGAGAAGGCAGCTTCTGCTTCTTGATGATAAACACTTCGTTTTAGCTGTCTGGATCACCATACTGGCTTATCCAAGTGCCTGGCTCAGTTTTCTGGAACTCTTCTTGGTGAGTTGTTGACAAATGGACAGTCTGTCTTACTTGTGTGCACCTTAACACTGCAGAAAGGGTCCACGGCTAAACCACAGCGTCAGTGACTTGTACACAGATGGAGAACTGAGATGGTTTGTTGTTTTAGTGAAGGTTCCTGAGAAAGATTGACCATCCACTTAATTGCAGTCCAGTGATTTCCAATCCTTGGTTAAAACTAGCTTTGCAAAACTCATTTTGCCCCTTGTTATGAATGGTTTAATTAAATTAATTGAAGTCTTGTATTTATTCAGGCTGGAAAGTGGATAGAGTTGCCTCACATCAGACAGGAATGAAAGCCAGTAGCAAAAATTTCAGTGCATAAGCAAACTCAGAACTCCCACAACAGATATTTTAGAGGCAGTCCCAGGCTGCTGAATTGCTTCGGTACAACAATTTTCTATAATTGATAATTAACATGAAGGAAATTACTCTAGCATGTCTCTGAGACATTTTCAAAATTTGCCTTCGGGGACATGGAATGTGGTCAGAGGAACCACGTTGTAAATTCATCTTCATTTTAAAGAATCTGCTGCAAGAAAGACAATTTTTGCAGCATTTCAAGTGAGGAAAATAGAAATATAGGGGATGAATTTTAGGGACAAAGTATCTTGTCTTGTAAGTGAATTTTGAAAAATCCTTTTGCTGAGGTCTTCTATTTGCAAGACAATTATTCTCATCATTTGCTATGTGGAAATGAAGACAGCTTTAAAAATGGAAGACAAATGTGGCTTAAAATCACATTCTGACCCCATTTCATGCCACTTGTCTCCCAGAATGTTCAAGATAGCAGCAAATACTTCCAAAATAGTTCAACACGCTAGACATTACCTGCTTTTGGAAGGGAAAAAATGCACTTAGCAGAGGCAAACCTTTATTTAATTAACCACAGTGTAAAGGTTTCTTGTATTCCTTTGCAGTTACACGGCCATGAGAGACTGTGGAGTACCTGAAGGGTAACTCCTACTGGGACTAATTCAGTCCAGACAGCTCCAAGTATGTTCATTAAGCTCTGGCTGGGTTTCACACAGGTGGGGAAGGTTAGAAGGCAACAGATAGAGAATGGTACTGATTGTGTTAAGCATAAAACGCCATCTGTTTCACAAGTAAGACGGGAACAAAATCTGCACGTCTTGAGGGATACTATCCCGCTGCTAGAAGTCAGTGCTTTTTTTTTTATTTATTTTTTATTTTCTCGCTACATTTTCAAGCTTCAGCGTAAAGCAGTTAGAATGTAAAAACGGTCAGCTCATAAATCAGGGGGCTGTTGAAAAGATGCTGAAGTTTAAATTACCACAGGGCCTCTCAGACCTGTAACGCGTCAGGAAAAGAGGGAATTTTAAATAAGTATTATGGTTGGCATGAGAGAAGGAGAAGATAGAATGAGGTTCAGTTCCCTATGTTTTTAAATAGAGGAGTACAGGCTTAAATATCAACAAATGTAATGGTGAAAATGTTCTTCCTTGGCTACTGCTTTTTCCTCAATTTCAAATGGCCAAGTGAAAAAAAAATGGGTTTGGAACGGCACAGTCAATAGGTCAACACATTAACTTCTTTGTTATCGAATTAGAAAACTTTCTTGAGGGTTGCTGGTTATGAAGAAGCATTACAAGCAAATATACATGGCTGAATGTGTCTGAGCTGCAGAGCTGTGTGGATGTTGCGGGCCGTGCACGTGGCCACAGGGGGAAAGGGGTGACCTTCCTCCATGCTCTACTTGGAGAAAAGTCTATATGGGAAAAGCTGTGAGTGGGAGCAGGTAGCTGCAAACTTCTGAAAGAGAAGGCATGTTGGAATGTCAAAATGAAAGACGAAGATTTCTGAAGATCGTGAAGATGATGGTGTGCTCAGAAATCATCTGCCCATATGAAGTGCTCCTTCATGAATTCAGAGGCTGACTGTGTAAGTTCCATTTCTGTAATTTTGGCTCGCTATATATAACCCTCAGTTTCTAATTAGAGAGACTCAGACTGCAAATAGTCAAATAAATGGTACTTCTTAACTCTCACAGCTGTATCAAAAGTTCAGTGTTTCTAGTATTTTTGCTAAAACCCCAAGCCCTGAAATCATGGAACTGGGAGTCTCTCCTTTCTCTTTCAGTGTCTCTCTCTCCTCTTTTATCATTTTTATTTTGTTTTCTATGCCTTTAACATAGTTCCATTACTTAAACAGAACTAATTTCCTGATGCATTAGCTCAATAATGGTTTTGCCAGCTCTTTAGCTGTTAAATGCTGACATAGGCTTGACTTTCACCAGTGAATACTTCACGTTAGAACAGCATTTCCAGGGTCTAAGCCAAAGTGGAGGTAGAATTGACTGACATTTGGGATCTCTGACACACAGGTAATGTATAACGTTAGAGAAAAATCCCTAAACAAGTGTTTATTGGTTGCTTCAGCTTTACTTCCCTGAGGAGAAGCATCATCAATATTCACTTCCTAACCTTTATGAAATCCCGTGCCCTTCACCTTTCAGCATTCATCTTGCAAGACGAGCAGATTCAAAGGCTTTATTTTTTATGTTTAGAGGTTGTTTCTCTAATACAGTTTAGCTTTCATCCCATGCAGATGACCCCCAGAGAAACTTATAATGTGATCAGTGTCAGAAAGGAGGGGCAGTGGAAAACTTAAACATGTAGAAGGCCAAAAGAGGGTGGGTAAAACCCCTGTGACCATTCAGACCCTGAGTTTTCCTTTGGGAATATCTTCTTCTCTAACATCATTTTAAAGCTCAGTCATCTTTGGACCACCTCAAAGCAACCCCTGTCATTAATTCGAGTGTTTCTAAAGCTATTGTGACTGAAATTTTTCCTTACAAATTGTTTTAGCACTCAGGATTTTTTTGGATCACAGAACATTTAAACTATCTGTGATTCCACTCGTTGCCTGATTGCCAAAGGACTCTACTATACCCTTGAATGGCTATTTGTTTAGGAACACTGAAGAGGAAGACTGTCATGGTATGATCATAGAATCACAGAATCGTTTGAGTTGGAAGGGACCCTTAAAGGCCATCTTGTCCAGCTCCTTGCAGTGAACACCTACAGGGACACCTACAGCTCCATCAGATGCTCAGAGCCCCGTCCAGCCTGACCTTGAGTGTCTCCAAGGATGGGACATCACCACCTCTCTGGGCAACCTCTTCCAGTGCCTCAATGATCTGTAAGGAACACTCGGTTTTGGGTTGCTTTTGTGTGGGAATGATGAGGTGGCCGAAGGGGGCAAATCAGCAGCTCTGCAGCCGCTGAGAAAGAGTTCTCAGGCAGAAGGTTTGTACTCATTTCTTCCAGAAAAGCTCATCTAATAGTTGCATGAAACTAACACACAAATCTCCTCTCCTTTACTGTCTGCTGGGTGCTTTTCACTGAGGTCGAAGGCACACAAAGGTGGGCTGAGAGCTGCTTATGCTTTTGGATGTAGTACTGACCCGTTCAGCTTTTTTAATGTGAACTTCTCTGCACTCTTCATCAGCTCCGATTTTCCAGCACAGACGTGCCTGTTCTGATAGTAGAAGTGAATCAAAATATCTCAGTGTCTTCAGAGAAGCAGCATGAGGCTTTCATCGCATTTGAAATGCAGTCAGGGCATCACCCCTTACAGTGCTCTCAGCTCTCCCCTCATTTTGCTGAGGCACCGTTGGCTGTGTCCATGGTTGCTGGTGGGCATCCCCTTGTTGGGGGACTGAGGTGGCCCCAGGCTGTTGGCATAGAGACCACCACATAGGGGGAAAAATGTCAACCAGTCTGAAAAGCCTGGATTATGCCACAAAAAGTTCCAGTCCATTTTGCAGCCTGTAAAAGACCTATTATATCACCCAGTTGAGCAATCATTTTGTGACCTAACCTCGAGAGTTTATCACGTAAAGTACAAGATATTAAGTTCATTACCGACTATATGGATTTTGATCGAACAATAATTAGAAGCACTTAAAAGATATTCTGTAGCCTAAAAAACTAAATCCATGGGTGTATAACATCCAGCCGTAGAACATATGTGTGTGTAATAGTATCAATATTGAAAGCCCCTACTGTGATGAGCCGTAGCAAAGCATTTTTAGTCGACATACTTCTGGGATCGCTAATGATTAATTAGTGTGTATCATAATGTAAAGCAAATGTCACCCCCGCTACCTGGGGCTGCTGTCATTTGAGAGGGGAAACTATTTCCAGTTGAGTGCTGGCTGGAAAATGCATAGAGCATCGCAGCCTGCCATCTCGTGGGCAGAGCCCCGCAGCTCCCACGGGGAGAGGGACGCGTTTTCTCCGCAGCCACTTGCCTGGCCTCGCTCTTGGCATCGCTTGGAAATGGCTGACGGGTCTCAAAATGATTTAAAAGGAAAAAATCTGCACCAACAAATGTGCTGTCCCCCTTCCCTCTGCCTGGAAGGGAAGCAAGCACGAAGAGCTGCTGATAACCGGGCTGAGATTTCTGATGGTTGCATGGCAGAGCTGGTAAAAAAGAAGTAAGGATTTGGAGCCTAGGAACCATACTATTGATGATTTCTCCTAAAACCCACCTCATTATCTGAGGGACTTGTAGTTGGAGTAGCCTGCAACACAGCCATGTAGCAAAGTTTTTGCCTTTGATTGAGAAAACTCCAAGAATTTTCTCTCTATGCATGAAAATCTCATCTTGCCTAAATTTGGGTTGGAGTATTGTGCTTTACTCTCCTTCCCTTTCTTTTTCTTTTTTTTTGTTTTTTAATCCTTCAGTTTATTCAATATAAATAGTGGTATTTATATAATTTTTTTTTGCCCGTTAAGAAACAAAAAGTAGCTCTTTTGAGAAATAGTTATTAATCAGCAGGAAATACTGCAGGCTTGGTCCTGCAATGAGATCCGTAAAAGGAGATTCCTGTGTTAGCACGGGGCCCCTTTTAATCAAATGGGGCTCCATGCAGACCCAGGGAGCTGGCAGGGTTCACGCAGCTCGTTGCAGGCTCAGCCTCAAAGCGTTTGCTTACTGATTTTTCCTGGAAATACTCCGTTCTCCAGGAGGGCTGACACAACTGAACTAAAAGATGAGATTCCTATCCAACACCATTTTAAGCAAATGGCGAACTCGATGCATTCAACCAGTGTTGTTTGCTTGCAAAACTGCAGCGTTCAGTTCCATGAAGCCGCAGCCAAGTGATCAAAAACAACCCCAAAAAAGCCCATCCAACAATACAGCTGAGGGTCTCTAAATACTGCAGTCGGATATCGCTGTAATTCGGACAATTTATATGAAATTAATACAGTTGCAGTTCAACTTCAATTTCAGAAGGGAAGGAGTTGTTTGATTTACCACATTTTTTGGGCATGCAAGTTGAAAAGCGTGCTTGATTTCCGCTATAATTTGTCTCCGTGCCTCATCACTCTGTATTTTTAGAGTTATGCTGACATCCTAAGCACAGTAGGATCTTTCCTTGACGTTTTAAAGGAGCTATTCTAATTTATGGGGATGTTTGATACAACATATTTTTTCAATCTGTAGCACGGGAGGGTTGCAATTTAAAAGTGAATTTGAACTTTCATTTCTGCAACGTGCCAGCAGCAGCTGCATTTCAGATATAAACTGGAGAACTTGCATGTGTTTTACAGTTCTCTACCTGAACTATCTGGTGGTCATTTATTTTGTAAAAGGGTAATAGCTGTGGTGGACAGGAATTAATTATCAGAGTGATACCTAACTAATTGCCAGCATGGGTTTGATTCATTTTTTTGTTGTTGTTGTTGTTTTGGTTTGCTTTTTTTTTTGCTACTTACTGTAGCATTTTGAAACTTATTTCCTGTTATTCATTAGCACATGAAATTCACAGAAATGTCCCATTACGTATCAATACCACGGCTGGCCAATAAATAATGCTTCAAATGGCAGTTTGTTCCTGAGAGATGCACAGCAAGGGCAGGGGGATAGGAATTAGTGCAGCCAAACTGCAGCACACTCGCTGTGCAGCACAGAATCACCGTGGTGGTTTGAAAAATAGAGTTTTTTTTCACTGAAGGATATTTATTTCATGGAACTTCGCTCATTTTTTTTTTCCCTGAATTTTTTTTTTTTTTTTGTTCAAAATCCTATTTGTGTTCTGCTTTTATGTTCATCTTTTAGCAAGAACTTGGCAACCTAGAAACTGTGAAGTACAATGGGTGCTGCCTTTTCCCCAGTATCTTTTATCTTTATGGAAGGAGAATGTGGAGCTGGTCTGGGCTGTTGTTCCACACTGTGGATTTTTCCTTTAAAAGAGCCAAGATACCCACTATTATTAAAATCTCTCGAAAAGGGTGCAAAGGAAAGCTCAGAGAAATAAGTTAGGGTCTTTCATTTTTTTTTATAACTCCGTACTTTTTACTCTTTGTAATTTAGAGGAAGATTTTTGGAATGAGAGGCAGCCGAGGGGTTTGGAAGTGCTTTTGAAATTGTATCACCAAGCTGTTAAATTTGTTCCCTGATTCTCCTCTGGTCTGACCTGGATAGTGCTGGGAGATGCTTTGGTGCAGCTCTGTGTCACATCACGGATAGGGGGTGCTCAGTGAGCCCCAGGGCACTGCGGTTTGTGGGAGCTGAGCTTTCAGGTGCTCTCCTGTGTCACTATGGGACCTGGCAGAGGGAGCAGCTCCACCCATGGATTTGTGTGTTGGTGATGGATGGGCACAACCTGGTTGGGTTACACACGTATCCTGCTGGGGTTACTATTGGTAGCTCCAGTACTGAAGGTGCTCTAGTTCTGAGTTGTGGCCTGCAGGATATAATTTCAGGAGAGAAAAGCCCAATCTTGATGCCACAGTTACAGTTCAGCTCTAAGGACGGAGCACGGCGGGCAGAGGCAGTGCAGTGCAGTGATTCCTCCCTCCGGAGTCCACATCACCTTTTGCTTTTGCAATGACCTCATCTCCTTCAGTCTGTGTGCGTGGGTTGGGTGCGTGCAGATGTACGTGTTCTTCCTGCGTGTTTGTAACACCATGTGCAGTGCATCTTGTGGGAACAAAACACAAATACATGCACGCAGATATCTACACAGCCTGTGATATGTACCTTTTCAGAGATATTCAGCATATTCCATTAATATTTGATTTAATTGTATTATTAATGCATTACATAAGTAGATCGCAGAGTTAGCTTGTGTTAGCTGGATGCATTCTCCTCTTGTTCATTCAGTCAGTCTCCTTTGGACCGGCCATACTCTGAACAAGAGACAATACAGATTTCTCACTCGAAAGGCCTGCTTTGCAGAGTGTATATGTTTAATAACGTGCATTCGCTAATTTTCTGAAGATACTACACGAGGCTGAATGCTGAGTTTCATAGACATATAGTGCTAAAATTGCCTCGCCTATTATAAAGATAAAAATATCTTTTTGTTCAAATGTTCTGCTTGCTTCTTTACAAATGAAGGAGTTAAATGCTGAAAGGCAGGTGGATGCTGTAACTACTTTAGAAAAAGATGAATAGGGCTGATGGCTAAAGCTACAGGGAATCTATTGAAGGTCCAGATGCAGACATGGCTCTTACTCCACACACAGTTCAAAGTGGGGTGAAGCTGCCTGGGTAATTGGCTATGAAATAACTAACCTCTGGGAGAAAATTGCCCTTGTACTTAATTGCTTGTGTTCAGGGTAACATGTAGCCACCTGGCTGATTAGTGCCCTTACCTATATTTACACCCACCCGAGTTTAAATGCAAGCACTATTGTAGGCCTGGCTACATGCATTCATCGAGTGGCCCTAGTGGATTAAAGAAAATATGACCACCAAGGTCACTTTTTCTTTTCATTCTTCTTTTATCTCTTTCTGAATCCCCCATTTCTCACAGAAGAAGAGCAAATTCAATCCCAAAGTAAATCCAGTGGCTTTAACAGAACAGCAGTGGAATGAATTTGGTCCCGTGTGTTTCGTTTGGTTACACTGAGTACTTAAAGCGTGGAAGTAAAATCTAACAGGCTACGGGAAGTCGTAAGGCAAGGCAAGTGAATGAGGGGGAAGAAAGGGAAATACTGAAACAGAGAAAGTGGACTGTGTTGTGTTTGTCATGGGAAATCTTTGTGAGCAGGTTGGATAAACATCTCAAAGATGACTTTGATCTCTCATGTAGTGGAAGGATGGAGAGGAAGGTCTTAGGCTGATCCCACTGTGCAGTAGTTTTGCCTTCAGCTTTTCATCTGCTTAAACATTTGGATGTAAGGTAACTGGATGCAGTCTTAGGCAACATTTCCCCCCCTTTTTTTTTATGATTGAGTAAATGGTTGATTTATATCATTTTTTGTGAACAGCATATTTAGTATTTCTGTTTTGAAGCTCAGATTCCCTCCCGATGCTGATGCTTGTTGTTGATACTGATGGTGCTGTGCCCACAGCCAAAGTGAAGCAGCTTCATAACGCCCTGGTGTCAGCCAGTAGGTGTGCTAGCACTGCTCTCCGTGGCTCTTCTTTCAGTCTGGAGTGCATTCATCATTGGAGTTGCTTCAAAAGAATCTTAGCACAACAAGGTTTAGAACTCATTTTGGGGTTGGTTTTGCTGCTGATGATTGACATGCATGAACTCTCCAGTTAGGCATGTATTGCCAGAGATATCTGGGCCTGAAAGTCTGGCATAGAGCAAGGTATAGGCATCAGCAGCCAATTTGTTTGCATAAGTGCTTCCAGTAGATTTTTAGAGTAAAAGGTGATAATCAGAAATAGATGAGATACCATGTTCTCATAACAGAAATGCCTATGTTTTCTAGAATCAGACTTGGGTGTTGTCTGGTTTTGTTTTTGTTTATGAAGATTTGTGAATATAGGCATGATGTATCTCAGGGTCTGTAATTAATTACCACTGAGAGGCGGGGTTCCCAGAATGGGAAACACTTCAACCTATTCTAAATTCCAGGAAAAAAATCTGAAAGCTTTCCAGGGACAATGTATAACTTGGGAGTATTACTGCATCATCCCATCATTTCCGTACACCTCAGCTCCTGAAGTCATGCTATTCTGCAGATCTTAGTTCTCCCATTTAAAAGAAAAAAAAAGAAAGCAATCACTCACTTGGAGAGCAGTTCCAACTCAGAGGTGCTCAAAAATTTGAACACTAGTGGAAAGGGAAAACAAGCTGCAAAGATGCATGTAGGATTGTGTCATGCTGTTTTGACCTTCTGCATTTGGCAGTGCTGCTGGAGGAAGCTGAGCAGTGTTTTCACTGGGACCTGGACCTCTTTTAACCGGTTGCGCTGAGCACCTCCAGTGCCTATTGACTTCAGTGCTGGCTGATTAGCATCTCTTAAAATCTGGCCCTCTGCTGAGAAGATGTTGTTCAATTTGTAGGAAGGGGAAGAGGTTATGGCAGGGAGGTGTCAAAGGATACTTTCTTCAGGCTCTGCTTTTCCCGTCAATGCTTTGACAGCCGTGTTTTTACTGTTGCCTTGTTAGTGTTTTCAGCTGCCATCTGTCATAGAAATGCTGACATTTCCCTGCATTTAGAGCTAGAAAGCTGCAATTCACCACCTTTACTGAGGTACAATCTCTTGGCAACTTTGAGTCCAGAAGACAACCTGAGCAGGAATGTTACACAAGTCTGAACTGAGAGATTCACATGTGAATATACAGTTACTAACTGGGAAGAGATCAAGGACATTCTTTTGTTCTCAAGAGGTACCTTATTTATTGAGAAATGGCTGGATGGTGCATATTCCAAACAGGTGGTCACATGGAAGAAGTGCTGGAGTTGTCGACGGAAGCAAACCCATGGGACAAAGCATTTTGCACTTTGCTTAGCCAGCTCAGTCTGGCACTTTGTCTGAGCTTCTCATCCGGTGTTCTTCAGCCATTGGCCCGGTACCTCGAGAGAGGAGTTCATCCCACGTGCTCTGTGGGGGACACCTGCTGTCTGTCTCCATTAGCTATGGAAAAAGCTTGGCTCAGACTTCTGTGTTTTAGCAGAATAATATTAACTGAGGTTAACTCTTCCTAAGGACTTCTGCTGCCCTGTAGCTCTCTGCTGGCAGAGACTTCTCCTTTTCAGTATGATACAGAAGACCTTTCAGTCCTGGTTAAATTGGCAGTTTCTAAACAGCCTGGCTCTATTCTGGGAAGATCGTAAGGTTTAAATGAATGTTGCTACCATATGGAATCAGAATCTCCTATGTTCTAAACTCTAAAGCAAACTTCTATTTAAATCACACTTCTAATACTCTGTCTTCTTCCTGTGTTAATGACTGTTATTTTACTCTTTCATTTTCACAATTGAGATAAAGTGAAATGTAGACTATTTCTTTCATTGGGATTGTGGTAGTTAAATGGAAGGTTTATTGCAACATAATGGAGGGTTTATTGCAATAAAAAGGAGAAGATCTGCAAGAACTGCAACAGGAGAGAAGGATTAACACATCACAACTCTGAGTGATAAGGACCTGACAAGGGTAATTTCCTTTACAAATTTGTAGAAGTATATATACGCATACATATATATACACGGAAGTTGAACCTGATAGCACAGACACAAAAACATACATTAAAATGGTGTGACAGGAAAGGATTATGTTAACAACTATTTTCCAGTCTGTAAAATATGGGGAAAGTGCATAAATTCATGGGCTGGAATGAGAAATTGTCTCCCTTAACTCCATTGTGTTATAATGAGGGCCTTCCACTTTTGTTAAAAAATGGAGCCTTTAGAACCTAGCAACAAAAAGAGTTCATTTGTATTAAAGATTTGTTTAAGGATGGACGTTTTAAATCGTTTGACCAATTTGTAGAAGAATTTAATATTCCTGGAGCTCAGTTTTCCCGTTTCCTTTGGATAAGACATGCTATTCTTTGTGAATTAAAAAAAGGTATAGAAATGCAAATGTCACAGATTGAAAAATTGTTGTACAAAGAGACTGTCTCACTAAATTGATTTCAAGGCTATATAGGACATTGTCAGTATCCTTAGACAAAGGCAAATTGGAAGTTAAAGAGAAAAAGGAGAGAGATTTAGGTAGAGATCTAAATATGAAAGAATGGAAGCAGACAGATAGTTTAATAAAATGGATTTCTATGAAAATAAGACATCAAGTTGTTCAATTTAATTATAGCTTATTCAGAAGACATATTTATGTCCTGTTAAATTGCACAAATGTGTAAAGAGGTTGTTACTATCCTGTAGTAACAGCAAGATACTGCATTAGCAGTAATGTATACATGTACTTAAGCATTATTTGGAGAGCAACCCTTTTCATTTAAAGGTTTCAGAAACTCTGCTATGCAAAATGAGATCTTCAGGTGCATTTAGACTGAATTACAAAGACTTGTTAATTACACCAGTGGAAGAGAGAGAGATCTTGATTTGCTTCAAATCTTCTTTACAATTTCTTCCTGTGTTTAAACAGGAAGACATTAGATTATGGGCTAGGCAGGGGACAAAGTTGGTCTGTGCCATGTGAATATCTAATTTATCCTATTCCTCAGCATCTTATCTATTAAATATTCCTCAAGAGTGGTGGGACAGAAGAAAATAAATAAAAGCTTGTGAGACGTATGGGTCAGGTGGAAGGGAAGGCCATATAAACCTGCAGACAATGGGGATGCTGGGACATGGCCAAGAGCAGTGAAATAATCACTAAAAGGGCCTACAGCACTTTGAAACTTTTCCCTGTTGGCTCAGTTGAGAATATCATGGCTTTGCATGGTCAGGAATGGGAGCTGATGCTGTGATTGCTATAAAATGCTTCCCCTTTGTGAGAGCAGACAGTGTGCCACAAGAACTGGAAGCATCCTGGTCCCTTGGCATAGGACATAGGTAGAGCTTCACCAACCAGTCTCTCAGATTGACACTGGATGTGTGATTTTGCAGTGCAATTCGGAGATCTGTTTGGTAGAAAGCTCAGTTTTGCTTTGATAGTTGCTGGCCATAATTTTCTTCCGATGAAATTACCACCTTATCAGGAACATGCTTATTTTCACCCACCTAGTTCAGCAGATGATAGTAGATCAAAAACTCCTGCAAAATGAAAGGGGATATTTTAATGTTGAATAAAGCTTGCTATTCTTCAGCTGGGGTTGACTCATTCTTCTCAGCCCTAAATAAATGTGTTTTGTTCCTCCTGGCAAACAAACAAATAAATGGAAGACCAACAGCTTAGAGAGAGAAAGAAAAGGGAGTACTTGAAATGTAGTCTTACTAATGAGTTAATCAGCATGTTTGAATGCTAATAAGCACAAGTTAGTAACTGGATCATCTCCTTTCTATTGTCCACTGGGAAGCTACATTTAGGAAATTAATTCAAAATTCGTAGTTAACTCACTTTTCTTATGAATTAATGTGCATATTTACATCTACCATGCGGCAGTATCATTGGTGCCTGCTTTTTTCTGCTTCCTCCCTCCATTAATAATTACTATTCTCTAATAAAAATTAGAGGATGGAGGAAATAATACTAATCATGAATTCTAGCACTGTCACACAAAGATCCTCATTAGAGCCTGCAATCACATGTTGTTGTTTCAGTAAATGCCTGTAATTCTTGCCTTTGCATCTGGAGTATCTATTTTCCCTCCATGACATCAGTCAAGTCTTTCCCTGTTGACTCACATCTCTTGCACAAGCGCTGGCCTTTGTTTCTGAGGAGGAGTAGAGCTGGGCTAAGACAAGAGAGGGGAACTCAACTGCTGTGGGCTGGCTGTGCTCGTGGCCTTCGTCATCCCAATTCCTTCCATTTGAAGCCAGTTCAGTGATGGCAGGAAAACGTCACTGGGATGCCCTTAGCCACGTAGACAACCACGAGCAGGGCGAGAAGCGTGACTCTGACAGGCAGCTCGTGCACTACAGGTAAGTAAGGCACCTGGTGGAGAGGGCTAAAGCTGAACAAAACGCTCTGTGTATAAACACTCCGAGTAGATGGACCCGCTGAGAGCGCGATCCCGCCGCATGCAAACCTCCCCACACGTCTCCTGGCTTGTGTTGCGATAGAAAACAGTTTGGCTATTCCTATTAATTTCTGTAGTTACCATTAAAGGCAATACCACAACTAATGTTATATCAGGCCCAATTATGCTGCTTCTATTTTTTTTTTCTTTCATGCTGTGGCATTTCCTTTCCCTTGAAAACACTCTTTCACTCAGTCTAGCAATTAACTGCTTGAACAGTATAATAAGGAAGCAATTAAGAGGTGACAGAGAAAAATTAACACTCCATTTCACATTAAAGGCCAAGCGAGTATCCTGGCCATTGTGAGTTAAATGTGTCTTTGAAAACCTGTAGTTTGGATGTATTTTGCTTTTGAATAAGAAGCCAGCTCCATGTTTTTTTGTCTAGAGTTCCAATCTGAAAATGGATGATAACTAATTGGGTGCTGTCTGCTTAAACAGGCTGTATTAATTGCAGTTTGTTCTCCTGTAAGTGTCAAGGAAAACAAAATCTTTGTAATGTGTAGGCACAATGTACGCAGCCTTAATTTGAATATGCATGTACCAGAGCAAATAAAGCAAACTACTGGATGCAATGTTGCCATGGCAGACAGTATTTGCATAATAAATAACAGCTATCATGAGACTTTCTTTATGAAGTTCTCTGGTGTGTTGTCAGCTGTAAGAGCCCGCGATAAAGGAGCCAATATTGAGAAAGTAAGAGTGTGTTTTGCTTGCAAATGCAACACCCCAACCACAGTCATTGTTAAGCATGTGTGATTCTGGTGCTGCTGACAAAACGTAGGGGGTTGCATTGCTTTGCACACGCGGGTGTACGAACTGCACAGGGAGTCATGCTAAATGACTCTCAAGAAGTGTTGATTTTTTTTTTTTTTTAAAGGCCAGACTTTCCAAATCTGAGCTTTGGAGGCTGTGGGTTTGACATGAAGTTGTTAGCTTGGCCTGCCACGTCGTGTCAACCCAGGGCCCTCCTTTGTGACAATCCAACAAGTGGGACACAGTTAAGAGGGCTGGAACAGTGCTGCGGTTTATTTTATAATGGGTTTAATGCTCCAGTTAAGTTTCATGGAAGTTTTGATACGATCAGGATGTACACCTAGCTTTAGGACCTGTATGTGCCATTGAGATCGTGTGCATGTTGCTACTGATTCTGGTGGGGTTAGGTCTGAAGCGGGGTTTAGATCTGTGCCACCCTCCAGAGATGCATCTTCAGACCCCAGTGATTTCTGTTCTGTATCCTCAGTAAGTCTCTCTCCTTCCAGAATGGGAGATGGGAAGAACCTGCATCTGTTTGCCCCAGTTCTGTGCCAGCAGAGCTCTGTCCTTTGGATCAAGGTCCTGTGGAGGCTCTTGATGCTGTTCTGTCCTTACTACCTGCAATACAGGCCCTTCGAGTAGAGCTGGTTAAGTATATGTATATATACATTAAGTTTCATTTTCAGCTGAAGGGTTTCAAACCTCAGAGTGCTGCAAAACTTTCATGATCAAATCATAAAGCTCTGTGAGACTCCTTTGCTTTGGGGGTTCATTACAAATTGTAAGCACTGGGTCACTGGGGAGTCACTGAATATTGATAGTGAGCAAGTGGATGTGTTGTGGAATTTGATGTTAAAATCCACGACTTTGATGCAATACTAGCTAAAAGGGAGAGGTTTTGGCTGGATTTTACTTCGAGCTTTATATTTTCTCTTTGTTGAACTGTTCAGGAAAAGTAGGTGAAGGCAGTCATTTCTTGCAAAATATTAGGGAGAGCAAAGGGAAGATCTGAGGTGGAATATAGGAAAGGGCCTGAAGATGGAATTAAAGATAATTATAAATCCATAGCTGAGACTGTGCTTGGAGGTCAGCCAGGGTAGAGAAATATGGCTCACTGGTGTGGTGGGGAACATGATGAAAGTGAAGGAGAGGACCTCATTGAGAAGAAACCTCCTGGAAGGCTCACAGCATCTGAAGCAGGTGCTGCTGAGAGTTATCAGCCCATCCTGGGGTGGATTGGTTGAGTAATCTAGGCTGCCATCAAGTCTGGAAAATGTGGAGAGGATGCTGATTTACAATCCCAAATAATGATAAACCTGACTTTGACCGGGACAATGCCTTTGTTCCTCTTTGGTTCCTGTTCCTTTGCAAGAGAGCTACATTGAGGCTTTCCAGACTCATGGAAAGCAAAGCATGGAAAATCTAAACCAACCAAATAAATAAATGTTGTCAGGGTTTGTATGCATGGGCTTAATGAGCTTTGATTAGGATGTTAATTGACTTGAATTGATTTTAATTGACTTGACTGACAAGGGAACTGAGTCAACTTATAACATCAGCAGATGTATTCTGATTTCAGTTATTTCTTGTAAATGCTCCTAGGCGTGATTTAAATAAGGAATTAACTGTTCAGTCATATAAGACCTTCTATCCCAACCTTTTCCAAAACTTGAGTGAGGAACAGACTGGTAGCACTGGCCACATGGTAATACTGTTCTGGGATGGGGACTGGCAGAGTGAGAACTGTTGTTTGTCGGTCCTTCACTTTTCCATAAATTATTGAGAAATGAAGCAGTGCAGAAACTCATAGCAGGCTTTTCAGAGCGTGCTGCCAATTACCAATATGCAGCAAAAGTTGCTATGTCCCTGATGTAGGTTGAATTTTGGAAGCAAGCAGCACAGAGGTTTAATTTTTATTTTTTTTTCTATAGTAATTGTTTAGATATGTAGTTTATTGCCTTTTTATTTGTTGTAAGGCTGTAAGGCTTAAGCTGACTATCTATAGATATGTAAGCCATCATTCTCAGGTTTTCTTTTGGTCTGAATATCAGAATCTGGATGTATTTTTTAGCTAATGGATGGATCATATAATATCTATAGTACCTAATATCTTCTCCTAAATAGAAAAGAAAAAAATCTCTTCAAACAAGCAACCCTAGATCTCATACAACAGCACAGCATGTGTCAATTCACACTGTGTCATGTGACATGAAACTACTTAATACAACCTGACTTGGAGTGGCATTTGTATTGCCCATACCATAGAATAAAAAAAATAACACTTACTTTCACAAATGAGTAATTATCTTTTCCAGTTGATGGAATTTTGCTATTTGCAGGTCAAAATGAAAAACAGGTAAGGGTTAGTAAGCTACCTTGAAAAGAAATATTACAGTAGGGAAAAGATTTGTTAAGGCCTTAACCATGCTGGCAGTATGAGCAAAAGAAATGTTTCTGTTCATGAAAGGATCACCCTCCCTTTAGATGTGGTGTGAACTAAAGCGGGAGGAAATCCAGAGAGGGTATCTCACCTTTTGAACAACAAGCTTGTGAGCTAAGAGGATTTTAATTAAGGCTAAAGGACAATTTTAAGGAATGGAGAGAAGATTTTATGTATTAGCAAAGGCTGAAGGCACCTTCATGTTCTCCATGTCGTCCCACACATCACAATACAGGAGGTTGTTAGTGCAGGGGCACCCCAGAGATGTGAAGACAATCAAGCAAAAGTGGCCAGGGCTGGGAGCTCTCCTCCCCATCTCCCCACTGTGCCGAGGCTGTCAATGTTGCCTGGTGAGAGGACAGCTCTCAGGTGTATCTTCTCCATGAAGACATGGAAATGTGCAGCCTATTCTTAATAACCTTAATTTGATCTACGGTTCAGAGCTGTGAGTCCTATGGATGCTGTACAAGAAAGTGGCTTGGAGTAGCTGACTGGTAGTGACAGCCATCTGTAGTACCTCAAGCCATACAGAGGCAGAAGTGCCTTAGCTCTGCAGTTTGTGAGATCCTTTTGCATGCAACCGCGTAACCTTGCTGGCTTCTACAAAGTTGCACAGCTCAGAGCAAAACTGCATGTCATCTAACGTGCCAGCACTCAACTGTTTCTTTGACTACAAAGTCCTGAGACATTGGAAATATTCATTGTAAATTTATTTTAGCTATTTTCACAGATTTTTTTAACAAAGCTCACAAAAATAAGCTTGCTGTGAGTATGTCTTGTTCTCTTGCCATGGCCCCATGCTGCCACTGCCATGGCAACCATGAAAGCCCCTCTCCTTCCCTACCAGGTCCTGTCTGCTCAGCGTGTGAGCTCTGCTAGCGATACCTCAGCCATGGCAATGCCTCTTTCCAGGACCAGGGCTGCTTCTTTCTGTTCCCTACCCACCTGCAGAAATGGAGATGGCACCAGGTGTCCTCTATTCTCCACCCCACTTCAGTCCAGGGGAATAGTTGTGTTTCTGCTGCGTGAAAGGATAACACAATAGGTAGGGTCTTGTGCTGGTTAGGTAGTCTTCAGGCAGCGCTTGGGAGGGGCTGGATGGTACTTAGTGGACATGCTTGTTTGTGTGATGCCTACACATCATTTCTCATTGAAAACGGATAGTTCCAATGGCTTTCAATCACATTTTGAATGCTGTAATACCCATTATGTACAGGATAGATGTATTTCAAAGAGGAAAGACAGGACATATGAAAACTTAGGAATGAGCACAGCACAACAGTTTCGCAAACCGCCATGAAATGGGGATTGATTTATTAGGTTGTTGGTCTCCCCTGGGGACCTGAGAGCAATACGGCAGGAATCGTGCTGACTCAGGCAGGAATGAGGAACGCGCTCAACTTGAAGGCAAATGGTTTTGTTGCACAATCCAGGGATGTAGGCTGGATGAGCTGAGCTGTCACTCAGTCTGTTAATCCCTCAAATCTTAAGCGCTTGAGGATTAATTTCTCTAAATATTGTGCCAAATATAATAGCCTCTCTATCTATCGCACTATTAGACTTGTACAAACTACGAGGAGCCTTTTGTCTCCCTAATAGGATTCAGCCCTAATTCTGAAATCATAAAGCATGAGTTTAAAATATAACAATTAATACATATATATTTTCCACTGGTAGATAGGTAACAGCTGGACAGTTGTAAAGCCCTAATCCTGCCCTTTATACCAGTCCTACAGCAGGAACAGGCCAGATAACAGTTGTACTTGCTTGCCTCTGATTTATCCCAGAATTGAAGATTTTCAGGATGACAAAGACTTGAAGTAGTGTTGTCACTGTGCCCTTCCATTGCCATGTCCTGACCTAAGGTGTGTCTATGTTTTGGAGTGGGAGGAATCCAGCTATATTTACCACATATGTGAGAATGACCTCTGCGACTGCAGTATTTATATGGAGTGCATGCTGGGCCAAGTAAGACAATCCCAACCATATTAATGATGGCAATAATTTCAGATGAGAAAAAGGTTATTAGCAAATTCCAGATCAGAATGACTTACATCCAGGATAACGACGTTTTCATGATAGCAGTCAAACCTGCAGTTTCACCCCAAATGGTAATAAATTAGCTTTAAGGGTGCAAAGTGAAATAAAAGCTTTAAATTTGGAGTCATTAAGATTTTCACACTTTTGCTTTTAGGTGGAAGTGAATGCAGAAATATGGGGATGCAGGATCCAAATGCTTTCGCTGTGGTAGTTTCTAGCAATCTAAAAAGTAATGGCTATCTTTCCATAAAACAGGGTGTTTGAAGTAAAGAGGTCCTCTTTTGTGGGATATTAGCTTGCTCTGGGTAGCACAGAATTGAACGAGATGTGAGTACAGATGTGCAGTGTGAGGACATGCAGATGGAGTGTTCCATTGTGAGCTCCCATATCGTAGGAGGCTGCAGGGATGGGGCAGGCTTTGCCCCACAGCTTGCACTTGTCTGCTTTTCCCTATCCCTTCCCATGCCTTTGAATGCCTGCTATTTGCAAATCTGCTGTTAAACTCTGCTACCACTGAACCCGTATTAACCTGGAAGCATTAGAGAAATCGGTTGGAAAGCTCAAAACATTCTTGAAGGTCGGCATAAAGACTCTTATGAATGACAAAGAAGAAAATTGGAGTCAATGAGACACGATTGTAGGGGAAAAATATTCTCTCTTACACAATCCAGTGACTGAGGAAATTCCCCAGAGGAAGGAGTGTAAGGTGCTTCCTACATGACAGTGAATGACAGCTTTTTCATGCACTGTGGCTCAACAGTTTTATTTTTCCCCTGAGAAGCAAGTGAGAAAGAGGAGACTGACCCTTTTCTCAGAACATTAATGCTCGCTCACATCTCAGCTCTTCTCCGTTTTCAGTGTTCTCTATTTCAAGTCCAAATCTTCCTCTGCTTCCACTGAATCCTGCACCAGTCCATTGCAGGTTTGAATCAGTAAAAGAGCATGGAAAGAGGAATGCCTAGAGCTGAAGGACAATGCAGACCCTCTGCCATCATCACCCCGAGGATGGAGCAGTGACATCGCAGGGCCACCGCAGCCATCTGTCCTCCTCCTGCACGAAGCCGCTGCAGAGGGAGAAGTGGCTCCTGGAAGCCTGCCTTCCCTGGGTGCATTCACACACCTGCAGGGTCAGAGCCTTCTGACAGCCCCCAACCACTGTGCGTCCTGTTTGCTGTCACTCTATGCCATACAAGAATGGGATTTATCCTGCTTAGTATCTTCTGCAGTAGTTCTTGTGTTTTCTGCTGCCGTCTAAGGATGAAAAATGCATCTAGCAGGAGATGGCCTGGGTTGTAGCAGGCTAAATACAATACACAACTTTTGAGAACCTACAAAGCCTCTTAGGCAACCAACTGCTATGCAGTCTCAAAGCAAGGTTCAGTGGAATAGCTGCTGTTGGTTTCTTTGGGTTACGGCTCCTTAGCAGGGAAATCCCCAGATGCGCCGCTTCTTTCCCTCGGCTGTCTCATTTAGCATCTTGTTTGCTTTTGTCTCATACTATTCTCCTTACCTTTTTTTTTTCTTTTTCCCCAGCGGGCCTTGCTTGCTGACTCTTCTGATGGCTTTGCTGAGCTTTTGAAGCCCAGATCTTGTGAGGTGGGTGAGGTGCAATGGGGAGGCTGGTGTAAGCCCCTCTCTAGTTCTGTAATTCTGTTCTCTAAATTCATCTTCTTGGGTTAACAGATGAAACCTACAAGGCTTCCTCGCAGGTCTCATGAAGGCCTTGAGTTCCACCGTTTTTCAGCTCCAGCTCCATAAACCTTCTAAGCCAACCTTGCACTGCGTCCTGCCAGGCTCTCCCACACAGGTCAATCTCATTTCTACTTTGGATTGTTACAGTTTAAAGATAGCATTTCCCTTTCTTGCTTCACAGCATTCAAATGCTAATTAGATCCCTTAAATGTCTCGGAAGTTATCCCAGTTTACACATATATGGTTTATTAACTCACGCTCATTTCAAACCTTTTCTTTGATGTAGGCTAATGGAATTATTCTTTTAGAATCACTTTAAAAGGTGACTTCTCTTTCTTTCTTTTTGTATGGTGTCTCTCCGAGGCACAGTTTGCATCTGGATAAAATACTGCTTTTCCATGGGCTGACCCTGAGCACTGCTGGGCTTCATGCAGCAGAAATACAGTGGCTTTCTATTTGCAACAACTTTTTCAAGTTCACACTTCTACTCTTTGTTGAAACAATATTTATTTTACCTCTCTTTCCGTAGCTAATAAGAGAGAGCAGGCCAGGTTTGCACAAGTCCATCTCCCTGCAGAACATGGCCACGTGCACCAGCATTTGTTTCCAGCTGTTTTCTTGTCATCAGCTTTTAATTTCAGCAACTACCTGCTTGTGCCTCTCCTCTTTTTTTTTCCTTCCCCACCTCAGGTATTTTGTGCTGTTATTGTGATTGTCAGTTCTGTTCTGCCTGAGAGGTTTCAGTGTATGTTGCCATGGTTACAGGTGCCAGAATTGGAGAGAAATGAAGGGGGTACCAAGGCACCGTAGTGACTCTGATGGAGGCTTAGCACTGAGATGTTAGCTATTACTTCCCTGGATTCCACATTATTTGAGGACGGATCCATTTTAATAGAATATTTAAATGCCCGCCTGAATATAGATTGCACTAAAATGGAATTATGCGGGACTGGATTTAAAGTAAATTAATTTTTTTTCGTAGGTTTTTTTCCTCCCCACCTTTTCTTAATGAGCGCACAGCCTTTGGGACAGCCTGCAGCTGGATGTGCAGAGCGCGTCCAGAGCTCGTCCTGCTGCACGGGTGGTGTGAGCCCCTTGGGTTTGATCAGCCACGGAGGCGTGTGTTGGGATAGAGCGCATTTCTTCACAAAAGTTGACAGAAGAAGAGAAAAACTTTTTTTTTTTTTTAAGGAAATAGCTTCCTCAGAATGATTTCCTGTACTGGAATGAGGAAGGTATTTGGGAAGTAGGTGCATACTGGCACCATTCTGCTGTCTGTGTAGTGATAGCACGTGCTTCAAGAGGCTTGCAGGAGGCTCACAGGCAGGATAATGTAAGGGTTTCTGCAAAACCAGAGTTTCTTCTTCCATTTCTCGTTGTATAAGCTTGATGCTTAATTCAAAGCACAGCAAAGTCAATGGAGAAACTCCTAATGACAGCAGCAAAATGTACATCACATCTTAGATCAGGTTTTTAGCAACCTTTTTTTTCCCCCACATTGCTCGAGGTAGTGTGAGGCTGTTTGAAGTCCTTTGCCCATCAGATTGCCTCGGTCAGTTCGCCCTGCTCACTCTGCATCCGTGGGTGATGTGTGTCATGTGTTGCTTAACCAGAGGGATGGGTGAAATGCCAAAGGGCTGTTGCATGTTTGAGATGGGTGGCAGCACGCCATGCTGGTCCCAAAGAAAGCTCCAGCTTTCCTTCCCTGGAGAAGAGATGGAGCTCCCTTCATGGGTGACGTCTGAAGCTGCTGCCCACATGAAGGGAAATTGTGTAAGAGAATATATCCATGTGTATATTTATGCACACGTGTGGGTATGTATGTACGTAATTAAAATCTTTATCATTCTGAAGGAGTTTTAAACTTAAGTGATGTCTTCCCAGGTTCAGAAATTTTCTTTTGAAACCATAGAAAGAGGACAAACAGGATGGCGTCCTTGCAGTGTTGGTTAGTGATTATAACTGGGGAGAAAGGGTAATATGACATTTTATCAATGGATGAGGTCTTTACAGTGATTCAATTTATACTCTGTAAAATGCAGGAAAAAATGGAACAAGTAAAAGAAGTTACTCTTCATCTTTCCCCTAATTTTTATCTTCATTTCTTATTAAGCTTTCTTTTTGGAAAATGGCTCAATTAGAGCTGTTTTACCTCTAGCCATTGGGAGTAATCCTATAGGATAGCTTTGATAACACTGTTATAAATGTGGAACTTAGAAAAAAAACCCACAAAAATGCAGAACTTGCATTAACCCTAATGAGAGTGTTGCATTTCTTTTTTCAAAGCTGGCCCTCTTCTGAGGTGGATTAGAAACAGCAGTGTGTGTTAAGCACAGAAGGGCAGATGTGAAGTGTCTGGGATGTGCAGTTTGGTTGGAAAGCAGGAGGTGTCGTGGTTGACCCTTTCAGGTGGCTCTGTCCCACCTGGGCACACCGCAGCTGGATGCAGCTGTCTGGAGAAGGAGGGCTTGTGCTGTGGAGTGAATCAGCTCAAGGGAGAATAAAGCTCGGGGCGGGAATGTGGTTAAACTCTGTCTTGGGTGGGGGGGGGGGGGGAGGCCTAGATCTTCCTTCATTTGTAGGATCTGCATTTGTTTACGAAGAAAAATTAGAATATAAAGATCCATTCCATTCTTTATAAGCAAATGCAGGTCCTACAAATGAAGGAAGATCGAAGCCTCCAACTACACAAGTCCCTAAACCCCCCCCCAGGACAGAGTTTAACCACATACAGCTGTGTCACAGCCCCGCAAAAATTATACCTGGTGATCAGAGCAGCTCAGAGTGCTCACGTACTGAGCTTTTCACCAGTTAGATACGTACCATCCTACTTATTAATTACGGCGTGGTCACCTTTTGTGTACCTTGTGGCATCCAGACAAGGGCTGTACGGTTTCCACCGCCTGGCCCAGCTCACCCAGAGTAGCCAGGGTAACTCTGCACAGCACTGAAATATGCTTTGCAACCCCCCCCATCCCCAGTGCTCCACTCATATTTGTGAATTCTGCTCCACCAGCTGGATACCTAGAAGCCAAGCGCTTAAAAGCCTGTGGTGCCCCTTTGTCAGCCTGGGCCTAAATTTTTAACTCTGTGTACTGCAGAGACTTGGTTTGGGGGACGCTAGGGGAAGCTGCATCTGCTTTGTTTGAGCGCTCGCTTTGTATAAGCGCTCAGCAAGCACACGCGACTTCCACAAAACGGAGCATCATATTTTCCTGTGATTTTGCAATTGCTTGTCGTTAGGTTGAGGGACAAACGTGCGCCCGGGATGAAAGGAGCTGCATCAAAACCAGTGTTTACACGAACTCTGTAAACAAAGCAGCATCTGCTTGGCTTGCTGCAGTGTTTCCAATTCATTGCGGTACCTAATTGTTGTCAAACTGTTGTGTTTTCCTTGACACTGAATACGATTTACAAGGAGAGGTAAGTGTAGCAGCCGCTCATCTCCTGATGAATGAACGGATCCACTGTTTTGTGCCTGACTTTAAAATTTTGACTACAGTTTGTACTTGGTGAAATAAGCTTGTGGAAATGATGTGTCAGTGTTCTCTCTCTGTGCTAACTCCAGGAATTGTTGCTGCACAGGACAACAACGACCACTAGTGGCTAAAGAGAATTTTTCCAAAATTGATAAAACTGGAAGAGAAAATCCATAGGTCCAATACGCCGAGTTATTGCAGCAGATGACCATGGACAGATTTAGTGTGCTAAGACTTGAAAACATGTTTCAAGTCAGTTTCTCCCTCCAGACCGTGCTGTCTTGCCCTTACTCTGCCCATGATCAGTTCAGCTCCTGTGCTCGTGCACATCGCACAACACAAGGCCATCAGCGGCAGAGTGGCTTCCAGCAATGTCCGCAGTACAGAGAATGCAGACCTCACCCTCTGTATGGGTACATTCCATCAGTCCTCTGTGCTGCAGTTACCGCTTCTCCTGTTGGTTAGCATCTTCTGTCCCTTGTCTTCCGTGCAAGCAATTAACCAATTAATTGGTTAATTACTCTATCCATATACTAAGCATGCACTAGTGAGCCAGTTATTAGAGATACCACTAGTTCGGCTCCCTCTATGCATCTTTAAATGCTGTATTTAGGCATTTCCTGGTCTCCACATCCTCCTTGTGCAATACCACAGGTGTCTCATGGAAGCCTTTTGTTAGTCCCTTCATGGGCTGTAGGCATCCTGCTCGTTAGTTTATTATCTCACCGCTCCTCACTCGTGCTCGCAGGCTCCCCCATGACTTTACGTGTACAGCCACAATAATTATGCATCATTTTTTTTCCTGGCTACGGAAATGCCGTGTGAGCCTGGTGCCCTTCATGGGCAGATGGTACAGGCTGCCAGACTGTACAAGGGCTGCACCCCTAGGCCAGGCACCACCTCATCCTCTGCCGACTTTGCCTCACAAGTGAGGTCTGCAGTGAAACCGACTGCATCCTATGAGAAGTCAACTCCGTGGAGGCAGAGGGACCACAGAGCATCCAATTCCCCAGCAAAAGCCTTTCGCTGAATTGAGTGCAGGCTGTGCTGGGCGATGGGAATCGGGCTTTTTAGCGTTATTCCTGCTGCCCCCCTCCGCCCCTTTGTAAAATCGCTGTGCTTTTGCAGTGGCTGCAGTACCAAGTGGCAGAGGAAGGTGGCACAGGAGGAAGGGGAATCAGAGGTAAATTAAGAGTAGAGTTGCTGCAACTCGGAGTAGGCGCAGCTGCTCTTGTGCTGCCATTGAACCCTGTGTCAGCTGAGTAAAAAGAGAGGGAAGTTCAAGTGTAAAATGGTAGAATGAAATGCAGATAATAGAGAAGTGCACACCGATCCTGCCATTCCTCCCTCGACTTTGTGTAACCCCTTTGTATTTCCTGCTATTAGTCCAAGTAAACTGGGTTTTCCACTGCTCTGTTGGTGCACTGGGGGCTGCAGCAAGGGCAGGAAAGTCATCTGATCCACAGCAGAGCTAATTTCCCCCATCCATGCAAATGTGTGTAGGTCACGTTGTTGTTAATGAGCTGCAGGCGTGATTGGAGGGGGAATGCGCTCCACCGCTTACTTTACGAGGCAGTGTGTAGTTATTGTTCTGAATGGTTTCTGCAAAGTGTAGCTGAAACCCAGCCAGGGGCATGGTGCCAAAGGAAAGGAGAAAAAGTACTTAAGGCAGACGGTTTGCCAGTAGCTTAGCAGCTGTCAACTAGTTGTTCCAGGAAGATATAAAGATTTAAGATTAATGATACCTGGCTCCTACTCTCTTTCTGTGTATATAATGTGTAACAGCGGAGAAAAAGAAAAAGATAGACTGAGCACTAAGTGCTATAACAACATCCCTTATTTACTAGAGATTTTCTTCCCAGATGTCTATGGTGAGAGGTGAGGTG
The DNA here is from genome assembly GCF_002078875.1 of Numida meleagris. Lineage (NCBI taxonomy): Eukaryota > Metazoa > Chordata > Aves > Galliformes > Numididae > Numida > Numida meleagris. The sequence goes on from NC_034416.1 coordinate 4,734,880, forward strand.
GTTCTCTGCTCAGGGAGCTCGGTCTTTGGAGCTCTTTGCTGATTTCTCCTTTCTGGGAAGACCCAGATTGCCTTTGTACAAAAAGGCCTGCACTTGGACCCTGAAAACTATGACAGGAGTTAATACCTGGCTCTGTACTTCTACTGAAAGAGAGTCCTCCTTAAGGGAGCTATTAGGATATATGGTAAGGAACTACATCTATCAGCAGGGAATCATATCCAGAACGAAAATAAAACTTTGGGAATTTCCTCTTACCCTCCTTCATTTTTAATTGAAATAGAAACTTTAAACAACTTCCAGCAGCTTGTCAGAAGACAGGAAAAAAAAGTCACAAACACCTGGTGACATTTTCTTCCTATCTCTCTTTCGAAGCGGGTTACTGGTGCCAAGGGAAGCAGGAACACTTGGCTTTTTGAGAGTAGGGAGAATACAGGAGGGCTGGGCTCATCACCTAATGCATTGTTTAATTTATGGGTTGATCATCCTTCAGCCTTTCTCGCCAATAAAAATTGGAAAAAGATGCATCCCTCCCTGCAGAAAGTCTCTAAAATCTTGAAATGGGCATTGATTTCTGTTACTTTGTTAGTGTGGTGAGCCTTGGGTACTGTTCACACTCAAGAAGCCTTATGGGACAGCTGTGATGGTGTTAGCTGACTCTCCAAGTATCCCACCTATGCTGGAGAAAGTTGCTCACCAATTCTGGACTCAAGAAAAGTCAACAGCTTTGAAGCAGCTGATGCAGCATTTCTATCTCTGGACTTTTAGGAACTCCTCCTTGATTTCACAGCGAATCTGTGCAAATGTACTCAGTGGTTGTTGAGGTCCAAGGAGGACCAGGTTGCCTGTTACACCAGTAAAACCTTTCTGCTTCCTTCTCCATGGTTTGGAAATGAGCAACACCGTGTGGCTCACTGCAGCTGGAGAGAAAGCTTCAGCAGTACAGTTGCTGAGTGCAGGTACATCTCCCAAAGCGTCAAACCATTTTGGGTGACTTGTTCTAGGAAACCATTATGTACTTGTGGGCATTGCATAAATGGAAAGAAAAGAAAAAATAATTAATTAGATAAGCAGCTGAGTGTGAATGATGTGCTGGGAGCTATTGATTCAGACAGGGAAAATTGAATGCTGGGAAGCAGCGTGACCTGCATCACCATCACAGCCAGAAGAAGAAGGGGACAAAAATCTTTTTCATTTTCAACCCTCCTTCAAGTTCCATTCTTCTACCTTTCTTCCTTTTTCTGTTATATTTTTCTTTCTTTAACCACTGCACCATTTTGGTCATTTCAGCTGCATGTTAGTAGGTGGCAGTCTCCATCAAGTTTTGAAACCCGGTGAGATGTTTCTCCTTCCTTACCAGTTGGGCCCTGAAAATGGTGTGAAGTTCTTGCTAAGGGTGGGCTATCTGGGCCAGAAGGAGTCCTGCTCTCACTTTCTTATAACAATATGTATGTGCCAGCAAACCTCACATGGGGACTTCTTCCTTTGTGGTCTCATTTCCTCCTGCAATGTGACTTTTAATCATACTTGTGAAAATTACTCTCCTCCAGCACGGTGATCAACTGGTTTCAGATGTTAATGCTCTTCTGCAGTTGGGGAGCAAATGGTGCAGTTCGGGTTGGGTAATTGCCCTTGCAGCCACGTCTGAAAATCCCATTAAGAGACCGTCCAGACTGAACAGGAAAGGGGAGCGCTGGGCTGGGGCAGAGCTCGGCTTTCCTGGGGCCCCTATGAGCGCTGCTGGCATACAGCCATCGAAGTGCTAATTTACTGCAGTTATTTTCCAGAAGTGCTACCTTAGTAAAATAACATCAGCCTGTGAGACACATCCTTCCCTGTGTTGTTCCTCTCCTGACCCGAGAGGGAGGCAGAGTGGTAGTGAGGAGAGGGACACGTTGGCCAACCTCTTAAGGAAAAGCTCTCTGAGATACACACGCATGTATATACATATAAATATTTGTATATATAGATACACTTAGGTCACTAGGTGGTGGAAGAGTACCTACTGTTGGCTCCACCAGGGTAATTTATGAGTATCATTCCCTCAGAGAGGCACAGCTAAAATGCTCTGTGTGCAGTAGCAGGCAGGAAGAGCAAACGTGGTCTGGCAGGGATGGCCACATGCTGTGAATTTGGTGATGCTGCCCTTGGCCATGGGAGGGGAGGGGTTGAAATGGTGCCCGCCCACACCTTCATGCAGGAGCCATCAGGGCTTGTGGGGCATTTCAGCTCTCTTCTCATTCCCCTGGAGGCATTCAGCTGACTCACTTCTCAGGACTGGGCTGTCTGACTGAACCTCCATCTCTGGAGAAACAAATGGGAGGAAGCACTGAGCTGGTTTGAAAGCCCTTCTATAGAATCATTGAGGTTCTAAAAGACCACTAAGATCATCTAGTCCTACCATCAAACTACCTCCGCCTTGCCCACTGACCATGTCCCTTAGTGCCACATCTCCACAGTTCTTGAACACCTCAAGGGATGGTGATCCAACCACCTCCCTGGGCAGCCTGTCCCTGCTTGGATCCTTTCCCAGGCTGATTTATCTATATCAAAAGATAGGTCACCTTTTTTTCTCTTTCAAGGCTGACGGCCTTGTGTTTGTCATCACAACATGTCTCAAAAGTTAGCCAAGTGTGCAAGTCTACTGAAGGGAGATATTTTTAAAGTAATCATCTCCGTTACAGATAAATGGAGTAGAAAGTGGGTGACGGATACATTTCTTCATGTAACTGGAATATCACTCCATTAAACTGGACTGAATGTTATAGTAGGCATCCAGTGAGTTGGAGAGAAGCACTATTTTAAGCCTCACATTAATCTAAATGGACACTTTCCCCAAGTTGTAAATTATTTATCTCTTTTCTATCTTGCAGGTTCAAGTAACTGTGATTTTAAGAACATCTCCAGTCCATGTCATGAAGGAAAGGCTTTGGGAATGGGGAGATTGTGCAGAACTGGTCTGTGGTGTACCTGTGGCACACAGAGCAGCCGGAGCTGTCCCTCAAGCAGGGGAGAGAGCAGAGCTGATGCGTTAAGTGTGAGGTGTGTATGTGGGAGCAGGCTGGGAACCAGCTGAGACCTTATCCTCGTACCTCTTCACAGTGAAGTTCTTGTTCAAAGTTCTATTGGAAAAATGAATCGAATCCTACCTCTCTACACTCAGGCAACAGCAACACTCAAGACAACCTGCAGCTTTGTCAGGAAGAGGGAGTGTGTCTCAGGGACTCGCTGCCCGTGCACCGAGCACTTTATCACAGGGTTTATAAAATGATGGAGAGGCAGGAGCAGAAGAGCCCCTTGTGCTATGACAGCTTATGGGAGAGCAGTACAGGAGGAAAAACTCTATTTGGTGGAGAAGCTGCCCTGCGCTGGCAGATTGCTCCTGCAGCCACAGACTGCAATGTTGGCTCCCTGTTGTACAGCAGTGCTTTCTGCACGGTTTTGCATTCTGTGCCCGGTCTGTGTTGTCTGAAATAAAACAAAGTCAGGATTTATGGCTGTGGTGCAAGAGCCGGGTGGTTAAAGTTTTATGGACTTCTTGTTTGAGTCACAGTAACAGGGTGGCTGTAAATCTTGGCAGTGGTGTCTATAGTCATCTAAAGGGAGTGCATGTCTGATACCAACAAAATGATTTCTTTTATTGCCAGTAACGATGCCTACAGCATACAAATCCTTTCTGTGCCTGACCAACCCCTGACTCTCATGTGTCCGTGTCTCCTGTTTGGTGCCTGTTGAACCACCAGATGGCACTTGGTTACTCTGAATTCGCTTTTTCCTCTGCTCTAACTTAGTCACTGGTAACTGCTTTTATGTCTGGGTATTGCTCTTTTAATTCTGAGTTAATTCTTTTCTTATTTTGCTGTTAATTTAGAAATATGGTAATGCTAAAAGGGTATGAAAGCAATTAATGGACTAGATTCTGCTGTGATCCACACCCAGTGTAATTTGTAAGAGAGCCCTCTGGGAAAACTTACACAATACATAAACATTGTAATGACATCTAATAGGATTTTGCACAAAACCTTCCAAGCGTTTTAACTTACTGCTTTAGTATTCACCCTCTCTAAATGTGCATGATTACAGGAATATATAAGTCGAGAGTGACAGGGACTTACTATGATACTTCAACCTACTGAGAGCTCCATCAGGAAAACGTCTGCAGAGAGGAGCCTGGTGTGGCTGAAATGGTCCTCTGTAGTGGGAACCCTAAAAATGAGCCTCATCAAATGTGAGGAAAAAGGTAGAAATCAGTGAAAAGCTCACAAAAACTAATACTGATTAGAGCGATAAAGGTAAGACCAGATCTTCATCTCCTGTTACAGATGATGAGATAGATCTGCCAGTGCACAATGCCACAATGTGCTAAAGAGACAAAGGACACTATCAAACCTCCATTTACTAGCTAGTCTACATAAAAATAGCTCTAAATTTTGGATTTTATTCCATTTGATTTGTTTTCTTTCCCCAGTAGCTCGTTGCCTCCCTTTGGAGAAACAGAGGCTGGAAGTGTCCATTGGGATAAAAGTCTTAAAAATCTCTTTTCTTCACATTTGTATGGAGAAGAGCTATTTCTCTTCTTGGCAGTCCTGGCCTCTTGCAAGCCAGCTCCTAGTCCAAGCTCTGGCTCCTGGCTCTCCAAGCAATGTCCTAGCAATGTTTCCTGGCTGTTCAGTCTGGCTGTTTTGTTTCTGCTACTTCTCACTTGCTGGAAAGCAGCTGTAACTGAGTCAGTCCTTGTCTGGCTGTGGCTTTGGGTGGTGTGTTCCAGATTTACGTAGCAAGTTCATAGAATCATAGAACTGTTTGAGTTGGAAAGGACCCTCAAAGGTCATCTAGTCCAAATCCCCTGCAATCAACAGGGAAAACTAACTTTCTTCACTGACCTCTCACTGCCCCCATTACTGCAATAAGGACTCTGCTCTTTTTCCTTGATTTAGTGTGGTTTTGGTGCAGTTCTACAACTGTCATTTCAGAATTACTGAAATGACATAAGCCCTTCATGTCTGGACAGCTTAGATCTTGAGGACAGAGTATGTCCACCCATGAATTCTGCAGCGTAGCAAATTAAAAAGTGGGGGAAGTCAATGCTCCATAGCACACCAGATGTTTCTGGGGTCATCTGTCTCCACGTTTCTGTCCATACCAGGGCCCTTTTCTTCCCCTTCCTGCAGGTTCCCCAGCAGGAGTCTGCTCATGTTTCTCCACCTGATGAATTCCTCAGTTGTAAATGTACCAGCTGTGGGAGACAGCGGTCCGCCCTCTGTTCCTGGTGATGTCTGTGTCCACTGGAGACAATGAGATTACTCTAGACTGAAATTGAAGCCTTCTGTCTTACACAACAGTGTTTTTATTGAAACCATAAATCTGCAAAATGTTTTGGAGTTGCCAAAGTGTCTTGTGCTGTTTTTCATTTAAACTCCAACTAACAAACGCTAGTTCTGACCGTATTGCAAAATTTTAACTTCTAAGACTTTCCTTCTGTTTTGACTGGGAACGGTACTGTAGTTAAAAATATATATATATTTATTTCATTTGGAATATCATGAATATTATGGGAGAAAAAGAAAATCCTTCAGTCTGCCAGAAAAACCTTTCTCCTTTTTGGAAACTTCGTTTGTTCTTCTATGTATTGAATTTCTAAAAGAACTGTGGTCCTGCTGTTTTGATCACATCTCCAAAATGGGATCCTGCTCCCAGCTCTCCATGAGTCTGCCATGGGCAAAGGCAGGATTTGCCCTTTTGCTCCATAAGATGGCCTATGCAGACAGACCTGTTTGTTTAGCAGAGCGTTCCAACTAAATGATACCAACAATGTTAAGTAACGAACTTTGCTAATAGATTTTGATGAATTTCAAAGGCCAATTAAACCGAGAAGAGCACAAAGTAGCGTCGTATAAATATTTAATGTAAACTTATGGATTACATTGTTCTGGTGACTGCTGTCGGAGGCACTTTGAAACCACATGTGGCTCGTGATAGCAAGACAGACCCAGTTGCAGCCAGAGATGAGTTCAGACTCCTCTAATAAACACCCCTCCTGGGATCACTTTCAAGTGCTAAAATTTTATGAGTAGCTAAAAAATGAGAGTTCTGCAGTCAACAGTAAGCATCATTGTATTTCCTCTCTGCCCTAATGAAAGTGATGGAATATACATTTTTAGTACCAAAACCGAAGATAATGTGGTTTTGAGAGACAAACGACAAGCAAAGCAAAATGTTGTCATGGAGAGGGAGCCTTTGTAGCCAGCATTGGTCTCCAGATGCTCTTAGAGTGATGGGTTTGGAAGGGAGCTCGTTGTACCAGCTGCTGTCAGTGACGTGCGCCTGGGCTGGAGCGGCCGCTGCTGGGCTCTGTGGTACACAAATGGATCAATCCCTGCGTGTGCTGCGGGCACTGGAGAGAACAGCACGTTCTGCCCTTGGGTTTGATGAGCTGGTGCTGCTGGCGCAGCCATGAAACCCCTGCGGTAAGTGCCTGCTGAGCTGCTACCTTCCTCCTTGATTTGCTGCTCCTCTCTTCCCATTTCAGCCATCAGACATAGGGGTAGCTCTCAGGATGGGGTAGTTTTGGTGGCTGTGCAAGGTGGGATCCATGCAGTGATCCGTGGGCAGGACTTTCCTACAGATTAAGATGAAGCTATCAGTCTGGTAGAAGTCAACGTAGGACAGACAGGGAGAGAAGGGGATGAAGAAGCTATATGCCAGTTAGAACATGGTCTGAGCAACCCATTTGCTCAACTAAAATCAGTGGTAGCAGTTTCTAGTGCTCCCTACACAGCACAGCTTTCCATCCAGGGATATAGGGCCGCTGGAGCTAAGCCCGTTTTCCAAGCAGGGATGCTAAGGGCAGAAGTGCAGAGGAAGCTGTCAGCATGGCTCCTGCCTGCTGACTCCCATCTCATCACCCAGGGAACGTGGCCAGGAGCAGGTTTCCTGCATGGAAATCAGGGCTGTGTCTGGTGTGGCTCCCTAATGGAATTTGGATTCATGCAGCCAGTCGGGAGCACTTGAGGACAGCATCTCTGCATCTGTAGGAAAGAACTTTAATCCGGTTCCCAGATCTCTCTCTTCACGATAGATTGAGAACAAAACCAAAACAAAACAACCCATATCACAAGTCTTCGATGTCACAGGCAGGTTTTCCCAGGTTCAGCTCATGGTTTCATGACTGGCAATGGCTTGGCTGAATGTGGGCCATGTGCCTTGTACAAACCTTTTTTGGTAATAATAGAATCACAGAATCATTGGAGTTGGAAGGGACCCCTAAAGGGTCCAGCTCCCCTGTATTGAACAGAAACACCCATAGCTCCATCAGGTTGCCCTAATGATAATATAGTAATAAAATAATACAAGGTAAAAATGGCATTTTGCAGGTAAAAAGATCCTTAAGCACTCGCAACAGTGGCAACTTAGAATCTACATTTCCGGAAAGTTTTCTAATGCTGGAGACATCTGTGTTTAGCACTGTACTGCCTTTTATTTTCAATCATTTTTCTCATTTAAAAAATGTGTGTATCTCATTATGTCTTCAGATCTGAGCCAGCATTTAATTCTCTGATTGCATATGGTCGGTACATCATGTGCCATCACACCCACCAAAATAATGAAATGACAGTTCCCTTTGCAAAGTAGAAGACTAGAAATAACTTTCTGCTGAGAGATGCTATTAATTTTTTTTCCCTCTCTCTTCACCCCCCCCCCCCCAGTAAAAGTGAATTGCTAAGTGGCCAGGATTCAGATCTCAGAAAGCATATTCTGACTTCTCTGTGACTTGTCACATACAGGCAGCACTGCAGCTTCGATATTTATGGTCTATTACACGCATGTTAGAGTTATTTAAGAAAGCTATGAGACATACCAGCCTTTTGTTTTATGTATTATTCATTGGCCTCTTAATCTTTCCTTCATGCCACAGAATATTTTTCTTATTTCCCTTGAAGTTATGAAGTGATGGGCTCAAGAATACGGCTCTCATCAGGATGATCCTCCCACGTTTCCCTTTGCAGGTTGAGCCGGAGCCCGGTGAGCGGTAGGTGGCTCTGTCAGCTCTTCTTTGGGGAGGTTGAATAGCACACCTGCGTTCTTCTCCATCTGTTCTTCCAACTTTATTTATGCTGTTCGTCTTGTTTTATCCCCCCCCCACCCCCAGTATTTCCTCTGACTTAGAGAAGCTTCTCTCTGCCCAGTTGAGAAAATTTCTTGTAGTTTGTGTAATAGCTTAAAACAAATGTGAAAGCAGTGAAAAGCAGCAGTGGGGATTCTTGCTCAGCTACACAACAGTGAAAGCAATGCTTCTGGTCCAGCAACATCAGCTGTGAGGGCTAGAAGAGCTCCCACAGCCCAGGGCAGTCAGTGCCCATCTGCTGTGCACACATCGCGCACCCCTGGTTATGCCAGAACACAACAGCTCCGGTTGTGGAGGTTTGTGGATGGGCACTTTCCCATCATTTAGCACCGGGGAGGATTATTTAAGATAAGAATCAAATTTTAAAATGGGGGGTCTTCAATCTCTTAATTAATTACCACGAGATGATACTTTAGGGAAGGAGCTGGTGCAGAACAGCTGCAGCACTATCACGATGTGCTGGGTGCCCCAGCAGGGCTCTGGGCTCGGGGTGGGCGCAGAGAGCATGTGGCCCTGCTTCTCCTGGTTCCCCCACCTGCAAACTGATTGATGTCTTTTGTCAAAACCCCAGTGGCCTGTTTCACTGCCTTTACATCCCTGCTGAAGCCTAAGTGGTGAATGTTGCTCCTGAGGGTAATAAAGGAGAAGCCGTACATTTACCCCAAAGGTATTCATTACAATTTAATAATGTTTTTCCCTTTATTGTTTTTTTTTTTCCTTTCCATGTGAACTCTGGTGACATCCCTCTGAGTAACGCTTTCATTCCACTGTCGTTTTATCAAGTCCCCTGTTGCTTCAGAGCAATTTCCTGCAAACCAATAGTGCTGATGGCCCTGGGTTTCTATGGAAGCTGTTATTGCTGTGCACTTTGGGCAGGGGTGGGACTGTGTGTTCCAACAGGAAGGCTCTGCTGCAAGCATGAACCACTTGGAGAAGACACTTGTCAACAAGCCCCAAAGTCATTGCAACCCTCACCTCGCCCGGTGTTGTTTATTCTGCTTGACTTCAGTGAACGCATCTCAGAAAGTTAAGATAACACCAGGAAATGGGTGGGTGTTTGTTCAAAGGGAAGTAAACCCAAATGTGCTTTTCAACAGCGTTCACCTTTCAAGGTGCCAGCTCTTGTGAAGTTTCCTAGGCTGCCCACGCTCTTTGAAGCTGCGCTCCCACGCTTTGTGTCCCTGATGTTGACAATGTGCCTGGGAGCACGGCCCCTAATCTGCCAGTTCCCACCTATGTTACAGTCCACAGTGACACATCCTTTTTCCTTTTCCTACCAGGTATTTTTTAAATAAAAGGCAGACTTCTTAGCGGCAGCTTGGTTATTCATCAATATTATTAGATTCTCCCTTCCCTCTCTTGGAGCTAGGAATAGAAACCTATGAAATTACTGTGGAGGATGCACTCTTAAAACAAAGCACCGTGTAAGGAGGATGTAAAAAAAAAAAAAGTATAGCTGAAATAGAGTGAGATTTTATGCACCAGTGCAGGGGGAATATTGCATACAAGACTCAGAGTATGAGCTGGCAGGAACCTTGCAGGGAAGAAGCATGGGGCAGGCAGGCAGGATGCGCTGTGCCCTTGCCCCACTGCTGATGCTTATCTGTCCTCTGTGTTAGGTGATCCATGCAGCTTCTGGCCAGAGCCAGCAAGGCATAAAGGCACTTTTGAGGAATACGTTGGATTTTTTTCCATGCTTTCAAAGCTGAGGTGTACAGAAACCTAGAGAAAATGATGTCTCCTTGAAATCTCAGAGAGGTATTTCTGTTGCTCTGCAGGGGCATGGACACCTCGTATCGGAACAGCAGGTGGCAGATGGGGTTGCGTTGCAGCTGGTTTGCACTACATGAATCAAGGAGAGGGGCAGCAGCAGGGATCCCTGCCCCAGCAGCACTCCCAGACAGGAGGCAACCAGACCTCCCTGGTCACGTTCAGGTTTGGGATCGCGTTATTTCAGTGGGTGACATGAGGAAACTAAGTCTAAAGTGAGGGATGTACCCGGAGTGCTGGGTGTTAGAGCAAGAGCTGGTTGGAGGGAGAGGTGCTTGAGGCTCCATCTCACCCAGTCATGGCGGCAGGTGGCTTTCCAGTCAATGTTTGTGCTCCTTCTCTTTGGGAGATGCCTGTCAGCCTTGTCACAGCCTAACTCGAGCTTGGGGAACTTCTCAGTAGGCAATGCCTCATCTCTAATTTAACAAGCAGAGGAGTAGAAAAGGCAGCCTTCCCTCTGACGGTAACAGGAGAGCAGCCTTCATCCTCCTGCTGCAGCCGCTTCACTGTGGGGCCTGTTCACAACCCATGACATCATGGAAACACAGCTGCTGTTCTGTTTCTGCTGCAAATACGCAGCACGCAGATGTGGCACTGCCTACAAAAGTCCTGGGCTTCCCAGGAAGCTATTGTGCTGCCTTTCCATCACCTTTCAGGCAAGGGTTAATAAGGCCACGGCGTGGTGGATGACAAAATATGGAGCTTTTCTCTTTGCAGTTTTCATAGGCACAAGGTTCACCTGTGGTTCAGTGTTTAACTAAAATTGAGGCTGACAGCTTTTCCACATAAATTAAATTAATGAGGTGTTTGAACTAGTGCTAAATTGTTTGTGCAAATCTTTGCTGCTTGATATCATCTCTGTGCTCCCTTCCCACGGGCACCCTCTTGTTGTTCCCCTGGCCGTGCTGGGATTAAAGGAGCAGTTGCTACCAGCACTGGGAGCACACAGATTCACTGCTTTATGCAGAACCATTTTTTGTACAGGGGAGAAAAGTTCACTTTTTTTTTTTCAAGCAGTTTTCTGTCTCTCTGACCAAGCAGGATGCTTTACCTGCCAGTCCAAGGCACTGTCTGACAGCAAATATCTCTCATGATGCTCATGCTTTAGGGAGCTCTCTCTACTTTGCCCATTTTTGCAGGGTTCTCACTTCAGACCCACTTAACTCACCTTCTTCCAGCCCCATGCTGCTCACAGCCACCTCCCTGCAGCTCTCACCCCTGCTCTACAGGTGTTGCTGCTTCCTATCCCTTTCAGTTAAAATGAGATGGGTTTACAGAGGCTGCTGATTAAGCTAATAAGCTTGTTTAGGCTAAAATGGGTTAAGAAAGGCACAAAGCAAAGGAAAAGGAATATACGTAGCTTGAAGTTGCCTTCTTTCTTGGGTTAGAAGTGGTGAGTGGGGTTTGCTTGCTAGTGCTGTGATCTGCAGATACTACTAGTATCTCAGAGGATGGATCTAATCTGGGAGTCAGCATGGAGAGGTGGCAAGACCTGCATAGCAATGGGACTCCTGCCCAGCACTACCTCTGTTCCCTGAGCTCCTCTAGGAGGGTGCTTGGGGCATGTAGTGGCTATGAGTGTTAGTGTTTCCATCATAAGGAATGCAGTGCTGTGAGGAGAACATCTACTCTGTGGAGCAAACGAACAATAGCAGTCTTCCAGAAGGTGAACAGAAGAAGCTTTGTGTGATTTGGTAAAACTGAATGCTTCCTTTGCTGTACCTTTGCAGAGGAAGACTTGCTTTGTTATAGGACAGGGCCAAGAGGCAGTGAGCTGGGAGCTGTGGTTGCCCAGCTGAGGAGGGGAGGGAGCATGTCCGCTCTTTGTTGCTTGAATATTAATCTGGGCAGATATCGCTGCTAGAGGAGTTAATAGCTGTAGAGGAGATGAGAAAGCAAAGTACCAACTACTGTGCTTATGTATCTTAAGAGATCTTTGGCTGTGGTCTGATACCTCAAGGAATCAGGCATCTCAGTGTTGTTCACCACAAAGTCTGTGGTTTGTGGTGAAAACAATCTCTGCTTTTTAAAATTTCAGATTTCCTCGTTTTGTCTTCTTTCACACCATTTGCATTGCAGCTCCATTATAGTTTAAGATGGATATAGGCAGTGCTGTTCAGTAAGTGCTTATCATCTTTTCTGTGATTTCATCTCTGGTTGGAGCAGTGGAAATGCCACCCAAATGGTCAGGTTGCAAGGCTGGAGCACGGGTAGAATGAGCATCGCTTGTTTGCAGAAGCCCACAAGCTAAAGCAGGCTGCCAGACTGTTTTGGCAAAGGGGAAAAAGTCACAATCATTGCTCAAACAAATGCGGTATCTCTTGGGCCATTGGTATTACTGCAAATATTATACTGAATAGCGAATTACCAAGCAAGAATAAATGTCACCAGAGCAGAAGAGTACCGTCCTTCTGGTGAATGGTTTCTGGCAGAATGGTTTGTTACCCAGGATTCCTCTGCTCCAAGGAGCTGAAATGGGATTGAATGTCGAGCTGTGTTTACAGGGTGGTCTCTTGGCTGCTAACATTTCTATCAGGTCAATGTATTCATGCAGAATCCAGATGCTGTTTTATAATCAGAGCATTTGATATTCTTTGGGCAAAACTTCCTGCTTTCTGAGTCATCAAATGAATAGTCTAGCCATTAAGTTATTTTTAACACAGCATCCTTTTCCCTCTCTCTGTAACTGTGATCTCTTAATATATGTAAACACAATACAAGGAGTGTTTAAAGAAGCAAATTAAAGATCCATCTAGAGCAAAATACCCTTGATGTAGGGAGCAAACAGTGCAGAAGACAAAAATGAACATATCATACAGCCATGGCCTGTAAACCTTGCAGCTCATAGGCCACTGGGGAGAGAAAGGAAAGGCTGGGTATGGTGATAGGGATGGTTTTGGTAGGCTAACTCTTTAAAGGAGTTGTTTCTGCATGGTATGTCCAGTTAGAATGGCACTCCAGAATCACTGCCCAGCTGCTGTTTAATTATTGCCATACGGATCCATCAGGCAGCTTTGAGTAACCTGAGCCTTTTGGGCTGATGCTGTGTTTCTTCAGGATTATCAGTGAGTTTTGTGTCCTTTCCTGTTTGCATTCTCATCTGAGTTTTACAGAAAACAGCAGTGAGAAATGCCAGAGGGCAACTTTTCAATTCTTAGCAAAACAAAAATATGTGCCAGGATTCATGCATATATTCATGTGGACACCTGTGTTATTGAAACACATTTCCTTTGCTATTTGTGATGTATTTACTTGAACCATTCTGAAATTCAAGTAATGCATAATACTGAAACTCTCCTGTGGTGCTTGGTAGGAAACACAGAACTTTTTATGCTTGGAAGTGCTCCATTATATATTACTCGCTCTTTCCTTCAAGCATAGAGCCTTATTCTTGGCTGGAACCAATGCTAACCCCAGAGGTTCTCAACCTTCTTTGCTCTGAGCAGAGTGAACTTGTAAATTCCTAAGGACAATATTTGTATAAAAAACATATTTCAGGGCAGCCCATTTACTGCCTCATACTGAATTTACTTGTCACTAAGACATCTGCATCTTTGGTTAGCTTGTTTATTTTATAGATTGTTGGGTTTTCTCATCTTCTCCTCCCCCATAGGGAGCTTTGGGTCTCGTGCTCCTCTCAGGCTCATGTTCCAGGTGACTTGCTCTTCAGGGAGATATTGGCCATGTAAGGACATTGAGTCTGATTTAGGGGAGCTGGTGCCTCATGGCCGTCAGTGGATGACAGACTGCTAAGATGGTACAGCTGGGAGGAATAGGGTGTGATGTTTGGTGGGAGGTGTGGCAAGGTCCTGACTCACTGCTCAGACACCCTCCTATCTATCTCCTCCTGTTTGACATACGTCCAGAATATAGCTCTAAGCACATGTGCAGAACTTCATTGCTGTAACAAGCTTTAACAGCCTGAACAACACTTGAGATGAAGGGCAGCAACAGACCTTTAATTTGGAGCAAGGGAAGAATACCAGAGAAGATGAATATCCTATCTCTAGATACATCTGTGCTATGGTGTCACATTGCCACCCCATCCCACTGGCACAGGTCCCTGACATGAGGGATTTACTCTGATACAGCACTGCTGTGAGGTGGTGCAGCTCCACCTCACCCCCTGCAGAGCTAATGAAATTAATCAAGAGTTCCTTCTGTGGGAAATCATCGTGTTGGGTGCTTCCTGTAGATGTGATCTAAACCTCCTGCCTTGTTTGCTACCATCAGGCTGAAGCAATGGCACTCATTCTATATCTTCCAGCCAAACCTGGATTCAGGGTCTCTTACTCGTGAAAAATAATAAATCAAAATAGTGGGATGTGCCCTGCTGATAATTGATTCTTCCAAGAGTATTTTTTCCCAAAGCTTAAATTATTTCCAACAACAAGTTATAATGAAGACTAAGTGTATTTATGAAGCAAAATCATTAACAATGGATTAGACGGTGGAATCCAATTTTCTGTTCCATCAGTGATGCTAACACAGACTGAGATTTCATTGATGTATTGGGCATCATTGTCATCCTCTTAACTGAGAGAAAAATTGTATTTGCCATTTTCCACTGGCTGTGCTTTGTAGGCAGAACTGCATATTATACAAAGGATCAAGCCAGAATCCTAATGGAGAAAATACTTACAAGAAAATAAATATTTCACAGGCATCTCATATGCGCTTTGTATTTCATCATATTTAATGTATGAATGCAACTATTTTACTCACATGGATGTGGATTTTTCCTCTTAACTGATGAATTAAGGAGCTAAAGGTGGAGAAATATGTTTCTATTGTGGATGTTGTTAGGGTTTTATAATAAGTGTACACAGGGTACAGGAAACTTTCTAAGAGCAATGTGTGGTGTTATTTGTTTTAATAAGAATAGAACCTGGAAAGAAAAGGTTAATTCATCTGCTTCAAAGTATTAAGTCCTAAATTCCAGGTGTTTGGAATTCTGATCCCTGCTTTTACACCACATATGATCAGCACTGCTGTGGCTGATCCTGCTCCCACATGGCTTCCATGCAACTCACCACAGTGAGCTTGACAGATGGTAGTAGGGAAACAGCCATGACTGTGGGTAGCCAGGGTTACTCCAGTGGACTGAGCCCCGTTAAGATGAGTGGAGATCAGGACTAATCTAACCCCAGCATCATCTGCAGGACTTACTTACCTTGCTGCTCTTGTTCTGGCCCATCAGAAATGTGTTAAGCAGCAGAGATTTGGCAGTGAAACTCATAAGAGAAACAGAAGTTTAATTATGCTCCTTGCTTTCTTCTACCCCATTGTTCAGGTTTTAGCATTCTAAGTAGCCTTTGGCAGACTAAACTGCAAGAGCAATGTCCATATGAGATGTGCAGTGGTCACTGAGAAGGGATGCTGGCTGTGTGCATAGTAAAGCTGGATCTTTATCCTACTTCACACAGAATAAGTCCAAGATACCATTTGCTGGATCCTGTGAGGGACCTTTAGTGCTTCAGTGTTGTGTGCTGTCATCTCAAGGTGACTGGCTTACAGAATCATTAAGGCTGGAAGACACCTCTCAGATCATCTGTTGCAACAGTGAACCCATCACCGCCACAGTGTGATGCTCTGGGGGGCTATGTAGGTCTGTAAACAGTGAGCTTATTCTCGTATAGTGGTTGTTATTTTTTCCCCCTTTCTCAATCAGTCCCTGCGAAAATAATATATCTGGATATCAGACCACTGAGTTATAGTAAAATGAAATACCAGATTTTGATCCCAACATTATGACAATGCTGTGGACGATACAAAGGGGGGAAAAATAAATACTTCCTTTAGGAGAAAGTAATTTTTTAAAACTTTTATTTTAAAAATATACATGGAAACATTAACTTCAAAAGCAAAACAAACATGACTTTGCTGTAGGCTTCTAATGAGATTTGTTTCTTTTCTTCTACTATCTAAAAAAACTCAAACTAATCAATTTCTGATTCAGCTCCCTGTGACCAAAAGGAAATTCAAGCAGAAGATAAGAAAGCCTGGTTGTGTTTGGACTTGTCTTAATGTGACCATGGTATTTTCTCACTGCTGTAAATTCTAGAGAATTTCACCTCTAGGCATGAGCTGCCCTCGCTGGAGGGCTGGGAGAGGTGTTTGGGAGGAAGACTTGCTAGAGGAGGCCTGTCACAGTGCTTAGTGCCTCTGCCCATTAACAGAATGATTAAATACAAGACCAAGCTCTAACTTGGGGTAGGGAGCCAACAGGGGCTTTGCTCCTTGCCTTCACTTGGCATGCAATGCAGCCGTTGTGTAGTGCCAGAAAGCTCTGCTGTTTCCTGAAGGATTAGCAGCCCCAGAATAGCACACTGGTTTTCTTTTGCAGAAACCCAAGACCTACCTGGGACCTGATGCTGCAGACTCTGTTTTATATTGCCCCTTGGGAATAGCTCTGATGAAGTTTGTGTGGGGTTGGGTCACTGTGGTGCTGAAGGATACAAACGCAGCGCTGCCCTCACCACAAATATCAGCATGGTGAAGATATTATACCTCCTTCACTAACAGCATGGGGCTGGGTTAACATCTTCAGCCATTGAGTCATTGTGTAAATAACATGAGGTCACCATCTGCATCTCCAGCATGTTGCCACAGGGGCTATAGAGATACAGAAAACCATCCATCGAGTACCTCGGCCTGCTCCTCCAGAAGCTTTTCTGTTCAGCATTTCTCCTGGGCAGATGAAGCCCTCATGCAGGCGTGGGGTGCAGGACCTGTGAGCTAGGGTTGAGCTGCAGATGCTCCAAAAGAACTCGGAGGCCCTAGGAGGAAACAAACTACCTTGCAGAGTCTGTCCTGTGACTGGAAAAGAAATCCATTTCTTGCCGTTGAGGAATTCAAGTCAGAATGTGCCATATGCAGCATTTCCCCTGGGGACATGGCCAGCAGATGCGTTGGCAAGCTCCCACTGCCCACATCGGGCAAAACAAATGTTCACTAAACCGATAATAACCATTCAGAACCATTCTGTTCTGCCTTCAAAACCGGAGAGGCTCTGGGACGCATCTAAGATCGACTTTCTGCTTTGTAGATTTCCTGTGTGAATTCGTGTCTCTCTGCCATAGGGTAGTGCTGTAAGAAGTGGACCATCCTCAAATAAGAGCAGCATAAGGAGGGGGGCACTTAAATGTATGCCCTACTGGGGAGGGAGAACGGAGGTTGAATATATGAGATTATGTGGCCAAAGAGTAGGAGGGTGGGGAGTAGGACCTATCTGATTTCTTTTGTGTGAGTCACCCAGAGAATATCGGGAGGTCACAGACTGGGGGAATTCTTCTTAATGCTGAGACTGTTCTCTTAATGTCACGGTTGTGTATTGCATGCCAACATCAAATACTATGGAGAAAAATTATTCTGTTTAGAAAATCATCAAAAGCTGTCTTCAAAGAATAATGCGTCAGGCCCATGTAAGAGCTCTGACATTTTTGATGTTGCCTTCATACTCATTAGTCTTTAATGACTTGATGAGTGACTTTTTGTCTATCAAAAGTTGCAGAGATTTCTAACTTTCTAAGCGCCTTGCTTATCAGCAATGTCTGCTTTTGTTAATCTTCCCTATTGCATTACGCTTTGTGTGCTTTAAGCCTTTTATTAAACAAAGTAGGGCTTTTATTTTTTTCTGGGCAAACGCTACTCATTTACAAATTCTGCAGGGTTTGTCCACTTCCAAATCAAATGGAGGCATTAAATTGGACTGGGACAACGAAGACCCAAGGGACAGCAGAAGATGCCATCTTCTGAAGCGTAGCCTTCGTCTGGCTCAGCCGCAGTGGCTCAGTGTAACGAATCAGCTCTGTTTACCCAGGTGCTCCCGGTGTTTGCCGTGTGCATCCCTAAATGTCACTGCTGGGAAGCAGGCAAAATTCCCGCAGGTCCACCGGTCTCAGCCGTTGGCTGTCATTAGGGAAGGTAGCAGATTTCTAAGCCAGGCAGATAATTCTTTATAAAGCAGGAAACTGTTCAAAAATACATCTTTGGTGTAATATGATAACTAGAAATGAAGGGCACAACAAACTGATCGTGTTCCTATTAGCAGAAATCCTGTCTGTTTGTGCTTTGTTGCATCTGCGTTGGAGAAAAAAGCCTTTTCTAAAGCTCTGACATTAAGCTCATCTGTCATATGGAGCTCGCATATAATAGCTAGACGATGCAAGCTACTGTTTTCCAGGGAATATGCAGTGTCCGCTTTCTTTTAATTATTAGGTTTTTTTAATGAAGTCACGTATCTCCATTGCTCTAAAAGCAGCACATCTCCAGAGAGCATCATCCCCTTCCAGCGAGACGCAGTGCATGCAGGTATCGCTCAGTGGGAACCTCTGCAGTGCTTGCTGCCATGGGGTACAATTAATACCATTCAAAACGAACTATGTGCTTGAGATAAGCTGCTGCCTGCAAGTATGCTGCCTCAGAAGAGTCTGTAGCTTGTGTTTAAGAGGACTGACAAGGTGTTTGGGCTTCTGTGAAAGAGGGAGAGATTTAAACTTGTGAAGGAACTACGAGTTCTCATCTTCCTTGGTGGTCTGGGGTTCTCTAATCCAAATACTTGCTTACATTTAATTAGAGACAGGCCCTGAAGTGACTCAGTGGGCTGTGTGCGTGCCGAATCCACAGCTGAGACAAATTCATTTGCCACATGTAACACAAACACGGCTGAGCACCTCGCTCTGAAACGCCACAGAGATCAGGTTGGAAATGACTGTCGGTTTAACACCCACTTTGGAAATATACGCTTGCTGTAAAATCATGCTTATCATTGAAACCAAGCTCGAATTAAGCATGTGAATTGCTGGAGTAAATATGCGGGTAAAATGCAATGGAACTAACTGATGGAGCCCTGGTGATGTGGTATTTGTATTGTGTGGTTTCCATAGATACATGTGACCGCGTTTTGCAAACAATATACACCACCTGAAACATCTCTGCTACTTCAGAAATGATAACTACACTTAAGTGCCTTCTGCGGAAAACATTCCCTAAGTGTTTTTTGAATGACGATAACTGAACGGGCTTTCAAAGGTCACTACATCTTCCTCAGCTCTAATCTCAGCTTTCTTTCCCCTAAACTAGATGTGGAAGAAAACAAAGAGACAGAGAAAGCTCTCAGCCCAAGGTGTGTAATTTTATGACAGGTTTCAGGGAGAACAGATCAGCTTGGGGCAAAAGGCTCAGATGGACACATGGGGTATATGTGTCAAGGCTGGTTGTACCCAGTGGTTGTACAGGTCTGATGGGGAGCAGCTGGGGGAGCTGGGATGGTTCAGTCTGGAGAAGAGGAGGCTGAGGTTGGATATTAGGAAGAACACAGGCTGCCCAGGGATGTGGTGGAGTCACTGTCCCTGGAGGTGTTTGAGAAACGTGGAGATGTGGCACTGAGGGGAATGGTGGGGGGGGGTTGGGTTGGACTCGGTGATCTTAGTGATCTTTTCCAACCTTAATGATTCTGTGATTCTACCAACAGTGGGCAGGGAGTGAGGGATCCATTGGGGAGATGCTGCTTTGAAAGGAGATGAGAGGAAGGGACAGAAGGAAGGTTCAGGACAGCGATGGGGTAAGTGATCATTTCCACATCATGCAGCAACTTTGAATTTGTCAGACAGGTGGGGAGGACAGTTGTCCCATTCAGCACATGAAGGCATCCATAGCAGTAAGAAGTTGCAAAGAAAGGAACAGTGAACCCAAGGCAGCACTTCGCTGATGGGAAATTGTCTTTTCCTAGAAAGCCAATTTCCAAATGAGGCCAATGGTTTGAAGGGTCTGGCCCCAGTGCTGGGATCAATCCGCGGTGGAGCCCTGCACACACCATGTTGTGCTGGGGCGAAGGCCAGATCTCTGGAGCCTCAGCCCCACAGAGCACAGGGAGTTCTGGCCTCAGCTCAGATCCGGCGCCGACTGTGGAGGCTGAGCTCTGACAAAAATCTGGCTCATCTTATGGAGGAATAATTGAAACAGTCAGAATTATTATTCTCCTTCCTCAGTTCTTCATATCAAAAATGCATTTCCCCCCTCTATGCTCTAATTAAAAACTAAAGGAGGAGGAGGAAACTAATAATGCCAATTACACATTTGGCTTACGAAAAAGAAAAGAAAAGCACACTCTAATGCGTTTGTGGACAATAAGTAGGAAATGATTCACGCTTAATAAACCTCTTTGCTGTTAATCTCCCTTAACCTAGGGGTTCTGTTACTTATATTGAAAAGTCTCCTCGCTTTCTGTCAGGTTATTGCGAAGAGTGAATTTTCATTATTACTTTTTGCAGGGGCTATGGCACCTGCTGCCTCTGGGGCACTGTGCAGCTCTTGCAGAGTGTGCAGCCCAATCACTGTCATGGTGAGAGTGTTTTATCATTGCGGTGTTCCTTCCTCTTGATCACCAGAGTGTTGGGAGAAGCTGAAGAGGACGTCCCAGGCCATGTACTGGTGTTGAAGAAGGCTTTCCTGGTCTTGTGTGCTTTGGGCAACCCTACTGTCCTCTCCACAGAGCGTGGCTGGGGGCAGGTGCAGAAGGGCTGCAGGGGTGGGCTGCTCATAAAGGCTGTTGGAATCCACCACTGGAAGGGTTTCTAGGTGGGTTCCCACCACCCAAAGGGCTGAGGATGAGTCTGTACTGGAGAATTTAGGAAAGGACCCCCAAGCTTACCACCTCTCTGGAATGCTCGGGGCAGAGGGGATGGATGTGATTAGCACACTGTGTTAAAAACATATTTTTCTCGTGTGATGCACAGGCTTTCACAGCTTTCTCATCCCATGGAGGAATGCCCAGAAGCTGATGTTATGCTGTTGTTATCGAGAAGGAGTGGGGGGCTGTGGAACGGGTATTGCTGACAGTTCCTTGTGCAAAATGATTTTCTTCCCAGCAGTGTCATTCTCCGACCTCCACCTTGCCCCTGAGTTTCATGTATTCAAAGATTTCTTGATTTTGGTCTGTGACATTAAATTCCTCCATGGTTATTCTGAAGGAGCCATTGCAGCAGAGGCCAAGTGACTCATCCTGTCTGTAAGGGACATCCTGGACGTAGATTCAATGCCATCAGTGTCACTGAGAGCTGCAGATGATAACTGAGCCTCTGGTGCATATATACGGCCAGGTCAAGGTGAGCCAATGTGCATTGGTGGGTGGGGGCTGAGCAGGAGCAGCAGTGCCAGAGTAGAGGCATAAGGAGAAGAAAACAAGATATTTTTGTGGAAGACCTAGTGTCAGATCCAGGACCCAGTGTCAGCTCCTGGCCCTGCTGGAGCCAGGTTGTCAGAGAAAGGTAGCAGCTCTGGTTGAGACCTCTCCAACCCATGGGGTTCACAGGGGAGTCCAATTTTTTATTTGATGTCAAATCCTTCAAAGGCAACTTTCCCACTGATTTAATGTGCTGTTTCATTTTATCTCATTATTTCTGTGACTCAAACTGCGTGTCTGAAATCCTTTAATTTTCTTCCAGTGAGATTGATATTCCAAATTCAGAGGTGGATAAAAACTAAAGCAGGAACATAATCTGACTGGATTATAAGTCCTTTATCAGACATTCGCTGTACAACTGCATGTTGTTCCCCATTACTGCAATCAATACACGGCTCTCTTGCAGTGTTGTTACAGGCAGGTTACCCTTCTCAGTTTCTTGCCAGAGAATTTTGAAGTAGTTTGCATAAATTTGCTTATTTCTCACTGTGTTTATTTGAAAATGCTTTTAATTAACTCCAAATCAGATTTCTAAGTCCAACCATTTTTCCCTTCTGTGATTTGCAATGGAAATTTCACCTGGAAAATCAAAGCTTTCAGAGGTCACTTTTACTTTCATCTTTTCCTTTCAGGTCCTAATACATCAAAAATCTACCCTTGGAAGCATACATCCCTGCTCAAACATTCGAAATACCAGGATTTCACCATGGGGCAGATCGAGTGCAACTTCGTAGGAATTCTTCCCAGGTGCTGAGGTTCTGCAGCCACCACCAGTGAGTGAAATGATGCAAGAAACCCCACTCGAGTCAGATGCTTATCATGGTGAAGAACAAAAAAGTGCACAGAGAGGCAGTCCCCCTGGCAGAATCTGATCTCTAAATGGTTTTCCCTCCCTCCCATTTGAAATGCAAGAAGCAAGCAGGCGCAGGGAGGCACTCGCTTTAGGTTCAAAGAGCTGTTGGTGTAAAGGATCAATAGATCCAGCGCTGTATTTAATGTTGTACAAAATGCTGGACCAGGCAATTATTTTTGAATCATCAGTCTGCTAAGTGAAGCATTCAAGTGTGACGGAAAATTCTCATAGTTTCTTTTTTTTTCTGATGTAACTGAAATATTTCGTCTTTAGAGGCAGTTATGTTAAAGATGAATATGCTGTTCCCGACAGGCATTGCCAATGCTTTGCTAATTGAGTTTTGTTTTTTTCAGGTTTTTTTTTAGTATTCACTCCATCTCTTATCCACAGGCTACTGGTGCTGGAGGGACACTTCCAGCAGCACCAGCGTCCCTCAAGGCACCTGGCTGCAGGATTACACAGCAGTTGTGCTTGCTGACCTCGCAGGGGAAACCCCAGAGTTGGATCCATCTGACTCAAACCATCTAAAAGGCATAAATCTAAACTTAGGGCAACACATTTTAAAACCATCCTATTACAAATGCTCAGCCACTTTGCTTCAAAACACTTCAGCAGTGCTGTATTCAGTAACACAAAGAGCCAGGTGTTGTAATGTCTGAAGTAAAAACTGCAAGGAAAGCTCATGCACTTCTTTTTGTGTAGGTAAAAGCTGCAGGTGCTTGTGACATTCTTTCTCAGCCCCTCATCCCTTTCTCAGGAGAGCTGAGATACCATGAATTTATGCCTCGAGCCTGCAGGGGATTTCCCACGGAAATGACTTGCAAGTACTGTTTCTTCCAGATGCGGTGAACAGAGGTTTTGATCATGAGACTAATGCTCTCCTGGGCTTAGAGGGACTTTGCAACCAAAATGATGACTTCTGCAAACCTTTTCAGCTGCAGAAGAGCGAGCTGAAGGCAAAAAATTAAATGCTGTGGCAGCTGCTGACAGTCTTATGTGAGTGTTATGTGACATTCTGGGTAGGTTATGAAAAGCCAGAGGACTTCCACTGTTCGTCTAGGATCTCTGTGGGCTTGGATATCTAGAGAAAGAGAAACTTGGGAGCAGAAAAGGTGATAGAAATGAAAATAGTATTCTAAGAGCAGACTTCAGCTTGTGCCTGCAGAGGGACACAAACAACCCCCGAAAGTAGAGGAGGTCAAGAACATTCCTGCTGAAGGCTTTTATGGAAACCTGCTGCTCCTGAGAACAACCTGGTGCTGTTTGGAGCTCTGAGGCTTCAACTCCTTTCAGGTGCTCTGTGCCTGTTGCAGAACGTATTGGTTTTATAATGCCATAAGTCTTCCCTTGAATGCTACAGAGCAATTGCCTCAATCTGGAGGCAGAGGGAACCAATTATCCCAATTCTGGCAGATGTAGCTCCTTGCACAAAGTTGCAGCTTTTCATTATTCGGTATGATTTGAGCACACTGTGAAAAGTACTGCAGCTCTTCAGTTCCCTGTGCTGTAATAGATTAGAGACATGGTTTTGTCCTTGCAGTCCTGGGCTGTAAAATGTAAATGTAACCCCAGGTGTTTCCTATTGCTATTATCCCCAACTGGAACTGTAGGCACCCTTGCTGAAAGGCACACAAAGATGTTTGTTTCAATAATGTGTATATATACATATATCTTTTCTTTTAAAGTTGTTCAAATTCCACTGATGCCTCCTATAGAAAATGCTTTAAGAACCTGCCAGCACTAGTACTCCATTTCATGCCCTTGCAGCTGTCGAAAAACCTTTCTAAGAGCTGTGTGTTCAGTCTGGGTGTAGTCAGAGATGTCTCTGCAGACTGTTTGTTGCCTGTCCTTGGCAATAGTTCTGCCACTGCTAAACCCTTGTTGCAGATTTGGGCTACATTGTCACCTGGAGGGGGACCTGAGATGAGCAGCAGTGGGATGGCTCTGCCTGCAGCCGGAGCCCAAACCACTGGGAGTACCACTGGAGAGCTCAGAATTTACATCAGATAGAACGTATTACAAGTGAGATTTATAAAAGGATTAGAGAAAGCAGTTAGTTAATGCTACTGGCAGTAAACGGGAATTAAAATATTTATCTAGCTGTAAAAATACGAATAATGGAGCCATGTATTTAGTTACGTAAAGAAGCTGTGAGCTTTAAACTGACAACAAAAAATGCTCTTACTACTGCTAATATTTTACAATGTCCATCTATCAAAATCCTTTCCTGCCTTTCAATTCCAAGCTAAATCCCATTGGATCCAGTCCGTGCACAATACAGAATTTCCTCGAGCAAGAGACATGCTTCTGAGGAGGTAGATGGCTCAACAGAGTCGTTATTTGCCTTTCTGCCTCCCTTCTCTCTCCCCATTTGGAGATCAGCTCTTCCCTTCCCTCTGGGAAGGCGTGCAGTGCTGGTCACAAGGCAGCCTTCTGCTAATGCTTCCTGCACTGTGATATTGCTCTGTCAGTTGCTGCGTTTCCGGCAATTTGCTCCTTGAGTGGCTGGTATTATTTTACAGGAAAGCCAAGTCTTTATTTGAGAAGTCGTTGAGTTTAGGCCCCTGTAACTCCAGTCTGACACCTGAACCTTTCAGCATAAAAACATCCCTTTTTTTTTTTTGCTCCAGAGCACGCTGTGGATACCTGCTGCAATATTCCTCCAGTTCATCTGGAGTAATCTATAAAATGATCAGCAAACGTAAGGCAATAAAAATGCATTAGTGGCAGTGACCAGCACTACACATTCACTTGTTACTTTTTTAATCACCCACTTGCCAGGGATAACTGTTAACATGCAGCCCATCTACAATAATGCTTCCAGGTGCATTGTAGTGGTTTATCATGGAAAAACTGCAAGTTGCTCTGTTGTTATAGCTCTGCAAAGCCCTGCTGAAGTCTGCCTGGGCTCATGAAAACAACCTGGTGGGGAATCATCAATGTCAGCTGGAGCTTTGGGTCTGGGCAATCCTCTGATGGCCAAAGCCTAGCTCAAGGACCAGTTCCTTCCTGATGCTGCTTTATGGATTTTACTTGTCCCCAGGCTTCTGGGTGGGACCAGGGTAGGAAAGCTGAGCTGTTTGCTGGTTTCTGTTCTTATTCTCAAGTCAGCTTATTTTTTTTTAAATATTCAGTAGAGAGAATTAAGAAGCACAGCTGGCCTTGCTTCTGTGCCTTCCTGAGTTCCCATGGCTATTTGTCATGCTGTGCATCCAGAGGATTCCAACAGTTGGTTATTTCCTGTGTTATCTTTTGCTGACATTAATAAATTCTGCCCTTGGTGGTGGTCTGGGAAATTGGCATTCATAATGATTTTGGGTGGCCAGTTCCTTTCCCTCCTGGGTCAGACCACCCCTGGTACTCTGCAAGCTTTGCTCCTCTCCCTCTGTGACCAACTAGTCCCACTACACTTCACTGACACAAATTGCTCAGTCAGTTTGTTTTTCAACTTTACTTTTTACAGGTACCTTGTGCATTCTGCATGAGCTGTTTGTGGTTTTGTATGCACTCTTTCCATTGTGGAAGGCTTTCTGCTTCTGCTGATTAGGGGGGTGGGGAAAGATGATGGTATCAACCTGGAATTTATCACCCAACTGTGTTGAAGATAGAGCTCTCTTCAGGGTACAAACAGATTACAAAACCATGATATCTTTCTAAAATGGATGCAGCTAGGGAGATTCCCCAAGGTTCCCCATCTCCAAAATTACTTCTGATCCTTCATAGCCTAGTTCCTTTGGATTTTATCATGGTAGTACCACCACGTATTCTTCAGTCATTATGTTATGATTCATGTGTTCTCGGGGCTCCTTCAGACCATTATCTAGAACTAGTTTCCCATTAGCCTGGGGATATATTAAGCTTTGTTGAAGTTCTTACTTTGCTTTCTCCTGGGCAGCGTGGGAAGAGATGTGTTGTACAGCTGTCCCGCCCCAGATTAGTGTTGGTGCTCATCCACTCAAAGACTTCTATTTCTTTGCAAGTGATTTTAGCACATCACTTATTTACTGTGTTAACAAGCAGCGCATTGGGTGTCTGTGCCTGCTGGGTAAGTTCTTTATAGTGTTTAACCTAAATACATGCAAAAAAAAACAAAAAATGCAGCACAACAGCAGCTATAATTGTGCACAGAGAGCCAGACAGAAAGTTCTGTGGTAACTTCTAATAAACCATGAGATCTTGTTGTGTTTGTGCTGAGGCTCTGCCCTGTGCTGCTCCTCCTGACTACCTGGGCAATGCCAGCAGCTCCTAGCAGGCAGGGGCTACTGCTGGGAAGTGAGCTTACTTCCACGTGACAACAAAACAGAGACTGATTTGTCAGAAGGGCATTAAAGCTGTTGGAGTTACTGCTCTTCAGAAGGAAATGTGCACCCAGGAGAAATTTACTGCCTTGGGTCACTGCCAGTCCTTGGACAAACATCTCCTGAACCACCTGGGGTAGGCATGGCTTTCCTGGAGGTACAGGAAACTCACAAGCAGCCCTTTTGGTGGACGTCCAGTGTCCCCGGCACTGAAAGGAAAAGCAGCACTGCCAAGAGCTCTGGGTCTGATCCAGCAAAGGTGCTGGTACGTGGATTGCTTGCAACAGCTTGCAGGCTGCATGCAGCCACACTGTGCGTGCAAACTCAGCTGTTTTGCAGCCTGCAGACAGTGCACCTGCCTGGGCTGACTCACACCTGATTTTGGAGCAGCTCCTTCTGCCCTGGGCTCTCCTTCCTGAGCACCTGGTATAGTGGTTGGGACTGTGGGAAGAAAGCTGGCTGAGGGTTACTGGGGGTGGCACAAAGCAGGGAAATAGGCTGCTCTGAAAAAACAGCCTCTCTTGGGTTTGAAATAAGCTTTACCCTGACAGTTTGTTCTGCTTGCATTTTTTTACATGGAAGATTCAACGACGTGCTAGAAAATATGTACTAGCAGCAGGAAAATAGCAGAGAGAGCACAGGAAATATTGATAAGAATGATATTGACCGTGATTTTTCTTCAGACCTTAACTCTAAGGAATATAGCACATCTGAATGCATGCCAGGTCAGAGGCTGTGACGCCCGGTGCCTCCGACTTCCCAGTTTTCCACATGATTTCAAGCTCCCTGACACACTAGGTCAGATGTTTGGCAGGTTATAGAAGAAAAAAGAGTTACTGTCAATTTTTAAAATGCAGTACTCGGTAATTCTGGGGGGAATCCCATCTTCATGCATGGGAAGCACCTACAGTGTTTCCTACTTCTATCACGTGGAGACAAACCGTGCTGTGCCATCCATGTTGGGGTCATCAGACATCACTTATTTCTGTTCACTAGAGTGAATGGCAGCTCTGCCATTGTCTTCAGCAGCAAATACAAGCCAGTACTATGTGCTTTTTAAGAATGCTATTCTTAATAAGAGCAAACAATTTGGAGATGCTGCTTAGGCTATGAAATGCCCTTGGGCTTCGGAGCAGCTGTGCTGGTCAGGGATACCCATTTGCTTAGGCTTGCTGTGAGACATGAGGATTTCTGTGAAATGCAATTCAAGCTATTCAGAGCGTTTCGCTGTTTGCTTATAGCTCCTTTTGAGACTGATAGTTCAGTGAAGAGGCTAGATAACAAAACAACAAAACGGAATATAAAGTTTTCCATTGTGGACTAAAACCAAAAATGATAGTGGAATCTTTGTAAGAGGGACATGGAGTAAATTTTTAAGGTAACACAGTTTCTGAACATCTGAGGCTGATGGAGGTTGCAGTACCTCGTTTTGTTTTGTTTTTACATCCAGGGCAGGCGCTCCCCAGCCCTGCAAGGTGCAGGGCACTCTGGTCTCTCCAACAAGGGCACAGCACATGTCACAGGGCATCAGATCAGTCCAAAAGGTTTCGTGCTCTGTCACTTTTTTTGGATCAGACTGGAGCGTTCAGCAGCTTGCCAGAGTAAACATGTTTCCATTGAGAGAGAAGTGCTTGGAGCACTGTGGGGGCAGATCACTAAATGGCCTTTTTCTCCTCTATTTTTTCTCCTGGAAAGTAGAACAGAGCATCCCCCATCTCACCCCCTTCTGTTTAGAATCATAGAATCATACATTTGCCCAGGTTGGAAAAGACCTTCAAGATCATCAAGTCAAACCTCAACCTGACCATACTACCCTAACTCTTCCTAAAACTGTTCCTAGTGAGGAGTTAACTCTCTCCACTGTAACTTCATGAGTTATGGCCTCAAGCTGTGCCAGGGAAAGTTCAGGTTGGATATTAGGAAAAACTTCTCCAAAGAGTGGTCGGGCACTGGCACAGGCTGCCTAGGGAGGTGTTCCAGGGAGGACTTCACTGTCCCTGGAGGTGTTCAAGAAATGTGGAGGTATGGCACTGAGGGACATGGTTAGTGGGCAGTATTGGTAGTAGGTGGATGGTTGGACTAAGTGATCTTAGTTGTCTTTTCCAACCTTAACGATTCTATGATTCAATGCAATGTTGGATCTTGTGTCGCAAACCCACATCCAGTACCTGGAGAGGAAAATGAAGACCCTGGGTAGGAGGTAACTACGATGGAGACAGGGCAGCTATCTGGGAGGCATGTGGGCATAACAAGGCATGGATATGGACTCTGTAGGAATGCAGGGTGCCCTCAGCTCCAGGGTAGATGAGCCAGCTTGTCCCCTATGCCTTGGGACCTTTGTGTTGGTTGCACAGAACAGCATCAAGCAAGAAACAGAGCTCAGAGATGTCACCTGCTGCCGTGCAAAGCCGTGGGTGACTCAGCAATGCCAGGGCTTGCTCAGTGGTGACAGATTGCCCTGTGTTTCTAATACATTATTTTTTATTATTATTTTAAATCTTCTAATTACCTTCTCTTCAGAATTGATCCTGTGCTCTTGTAGTAGCAAGGTTTATCCCTAGCTTCTCAACAGAGGCAGAAAAGAATGCATTTGGAGTCTCAGGTGTTCTGCGGTCCAGCAGCCACGTCTGCAGGGCTTGTTTTCTGGCTGTCAGTTGGGTTGGGAGTCTGGATAGTGTTTTTTAAGGGCTGTGATTTTACAGCATGTCAGGATCTCATATCCAGTTTCCTTCTCTGCAAGCCTCTTGCGAACAGTTGACTAAGTTTTATGCTTAAAAAAAAATTATTGTTTTTCAGTCATGAGATTCTGTTGCCAGCTCTCAAGTCATTCCTCTGTCTTGTTTACTGCTTAGACTTGAAAAGCATAACAATTTTTGAAGGCTTTGCTTTTAAACTCTGCTCTTGTTTTTCCTCTGTGACTGCTTTGACAGACTTCTCTGATGTATATTTTAGTATAGGTTGACGCGAAGCTAATGAGAAGGCAACTGTTTATTTACAGTAATATGGGTCCTATTTGTAAAATTATTTCCTGGTGAGAAAAAACATTGCTTTCCCATTTCCTTACATGAATTTTGTTTTTTACATCGGCATTTCTTTACAGTTCCCTCTTTACACTGTATATTAGTACAGACTTATAAAACAGCCAGTAAGCCGTAACCCTTCAATTATAGAGATTGCTATAAGACACATAAAGATTAATTTATGTGCTATTTCAGGTCAATAAATAAATTTTCCTATCATAAAATAAGTTTATAAATATTACTGCTGATTTATAACTCTAATTATTAAGTACTAAATTAAAAAAAGATTGTTTATAAAGTCTCAGGCTTTGAGATATCTGTTGACCGATTTACAAGAAATGAGACTTTGAAACTCAGTTGTTATTAGTTTTATGCAGTTCTGCCTTCCATATAAATCCCAACCCTTTTTGCATACATCCTGCTCAGGCTTTTATTGCTTCATCTTTTGATGTTACCCTTAACAATAAATATAATGGCACACATGGAAGCACAGCTAATCTGTAGCAACACAAAGTGAGGCAGCGCTTAACACTCTTACCTTGTCCAAGTTCAACACAGTGCTCTGTTAGTGTTTCAAAATATGATTGATGGTGTGGGTATATGGCTGGGACAGGTCAAACTGCCTTTCTGGTGATGGGATGGAGCAGATTGTGTGGACTTGGAACCATCTCTGGCATTGCCTATCTCACTGCAAGAGTATGCAAAAGCTTCAAGGTGTACAATTTGCCCAAGAAAAGGGCTAAATACTCATTGGCTGGTGTGTATCCACCATGTCTGGTAGCTAAACCAGCTTGTAATGGGATGTGGATGCCTTATAGCACAGCCACAGGTAGAAACCTTGTTCTCTGAAGAGATTGATCAAGATGGGCATCTAGCTCAGCATGACTCATCAAGGCTCTCCCTAATTGGGGCTCACAGGTCATGTGACAGCACCTACCCAGGTGGGAGAAGATAGAAGGTGCCAAGAGGTGGTGGGTTCTGCAGCTGGTGTGCAGGGCCAAGAGGAGCAACGGAGATCTGAGCCTGTAGATGTGATAGATCCCAAAGGTATGTCTCCAACTTCTTGCACTGATTCCTCAATGGTTTCCTGGAGTCTTGCGTGTGATTTGGAAGGGCAAGCCTTTTTGTTTCTCCTTATCTACAGCTGTTTTGTTGTATTAAGCATCTGTTAAAATGTACCTGTTGTTTCCTGGATTGGTTTGCTTTCTGTTTCACTTTGTTTTTGGTAATCAGTGTCGTAAGCGCCTCCCCCAGCAAGAAAGGAGGCAGCATGAGGAACTGATGAGGTGGCTGGGAATCTGGAACCAGCACTTGCTGGCATAAAGGGACAGGTCTGAGAGTCTTGCTCATGTTCAAGTCTGGAGCAAGCTGGCTTAAAAATGAGGTGTGCATTGCCTAAAACATTGAGTGTGGCTGGCTGAATTACAGGTATGACTTCAGGCTTATCTTACTGGGGACAAATGACCTCCTGTCCTTCTCCTTTCTCTTTGCTAGGGAGATTTTCCTCTATCAGCAGCTCATGGCTGCTCAGCAAGTTGAACAGACTTGTGTGGTGAGCCTTCTGTGTGCCTTCCTTACCCTGTTTGTGGAGCTTTAAAATCTTTTAAGATTGTTTCCACGATGGTTTTCTTCCCTTCCTTTGAGCTCCTAATGCCAAGTTTTCTCCAGGGAATGAATAGTTGCAACAGTAGAGAGTGAGATCATGCAGGACCTGACCACCCTGAAATTACTAGGGCTGCCTTGGAGGGATGTGGAGATAATAGGTCTAATGCTGCTTCGTGTTCTGCATTTCAGTAACTGGGCACTTTCCCACTAAGTCTCGGAATCCCTGTCAATAAAAGAAAAGGGAGAAATGAATAGGCTCAGTAACAAATGTACCCTAGCGGAGAACTTATTGGCATGGCAAGTGGTGAAACCTGGCTGCGTTCCTGTTCAAGACTTTGAATGAAATATGTTGTTTCAGTTTTTGATACGCTTCCTTGAATAAGAATTACAGAGACTCATTACTTTGTCTGCAGGGAAATGCCTTCCAAGACATCTTCTGCTTGTTTACTTCTAGGCTTCATTTCACCAGGCGTAGTCTCCACTCAGTCCTTTTTTGGGGGGAGAAGACACCTTCTTCTGCTTTTGTTTCAAAATGGAAAAAATATCTTCACCCTTCACTTTAAAAAAAAAAAAAAATCATAAAGAAAAAAGCATTCTGAAATGCACTGTGTGCATTTGAGAGGAGACAAGGAATTTCAAGATTAATTTTATCAGCCAACCGGAATGGGAAATCTGATTTAGACTTGCATGTATACTGGGACCCAGTGCAACCTTTCAGCAAGGCAGCCCTGACAGCAGCAGTGCAGTGAATGGCATTGCAGCTGCTGGGCACAGCCCTTCCAGCACAGCTCGTGCATTTGCATTCTGTTCACAGGAGCCGTGCGAAGGAGCCCGTGCTGCTGGAGGACTGCACCTTGCCAAATCGTCTTGGCAGCCGCATCCATGCAGCCCATCCAAGAGGGGTAAATGAGAGCCGGACTTGGCCTGCTTTCTTTTGGTTAATCTCTCGTTTTAGAAGAGCTCTGTGTTTGTCTGGTTGGCACACTGATGCTCAAGAGCTCAATTCTACTTGTTGAGGATGTTACTAGTCTGATAGCAGCCTATAATTACGAGATGTCATGCAGGGCTGATGATGGATATAGCAGCCCTGGAATCTAGGGGCTGCTGAATTCATGAGCCACTCGAGGGTATCTTCACAGTGAAATGATACTTGGTGTGACTAAAGCATGTGAACACTTCAGAGCAGGCTTAATATAAAGCCTGCAAATTTTCCTGATGAAGTAAATGGAAATATTAGTGTATGTGTACATGTACAAAAATGTCTGTAGGCTTGGAGGCTTAAATTATCAATTCAGTTTGAGAATTAGCTTACATTCACATTGTGGTATGTTCGTTTATGTAATTATCCATGCTCAGGTTATCTCTCCCCACAAAAGTCAGTGTGCATCGTGGTGGTTTTGTGTTATGCTGTAAGTGCACGTATTTCTGCCACCAAGGTCTGTTGTCTCTATTTGAGTAAAAGAAGCTTTGATAATTCAGTTAATGTTGTATTACTATGACCTTTAGTTTATCCACTGGCCACGTTTGTTTTATTTCTAACTTAAAACAAGCTTTGGTCTGTAACCCTATATACCAAGCTGTGTCACTTTTTAGTGTTATTCTTTGATCATCAGCCCTGATTTATCTGGAAAGGTGGGTCACCCGTAATCAGCACGTTAAATGAAAGACTTGCCTAATTTGCTACCAGGAAATTCTCAAAATTCAGTAAAGGCTTAATTCCATGTTTATAAATCCTGATGTTTTTGGCTCTGTCATCGCTATTCCCTGTCACTCACAGAAGTCTTTTTGTTTCCTAGTGTATGAATGTGAGCAACTGTGCAGGGAGCCACAGGCAGACGCCAGCATTGGCTTGCTGTGCCGTAGGACACCAGGCATTCAGATGCCATCTCTCCTCCTTGACCAATTTAGGATTTTTTTGTTTCTAGGGCATTTTATGGAATGAAATATCTAACAGGAGTATTGAATCGATCATTGCTGATGGTCTGGCAAATCTGGCCTGCTGGTGAGTGGAAGAAGCCTGTCCCAGCCAGGTGTCTGAACTCTGTTGTTCTGTATTTGGTGGCGTCCAAGTCTAATTTAAAAAACAACAACAACAAAAAAAAACACTGTTTCTGGAATCATTTTAATCCTTATGAAGGTTTGAGGAAACTTGTTGCTATGTGAAACAAAATGAGTCCCTCGTTGTTAAAATGATTGCCCCCAAGGAATCCTCTTAGGGAATCTGGGCATGTCGAGGGGCAAGAAGAGCTATTTGCGGGCTGGCTGTTGTTGGCACACATCTTTGCAGGCATTGACACAGGAGAACAAAGGGGAACTGCTGTGCTTTGTTTGTGCTTTCCTATATATCCAGATTTCTCATTTTGGTTTTCTGAATGATTCAATAAAATAGAAAAAATAAAGAGGCTGGGAAGGTCATTTTGCAAGCAAATTCCTTCAAGATTAACTCTGTTCTATACTTCTATACTTTCAGAGAGAAAAGGTTAAAAAAAAAAAAAAAGGGGGCAACTGAATTTGCTTTGTGGAGAAGGATTCTGTGTGTGCTCTTCTGTGTAAGTTTGAAGCGGACTAAAGGCAGTGGCTGTCAGTTCTAAGGTGGGGAAAAAGGCCAAAGCATTGCCCAAAGTACTCTGCGTCTTCAGTGGCTCTTCTTGTTCAAGTCTATTTCATAGATTTAGTAGAAGGCCAGGCTCAGGTGCACAAAGTTATTCAGTAAAAAGGGAAGAAACACTATAGTGTAAGTCATGTTCACCCCTGTTCTGTGTTGCTTAATGTTATGTTTGAGGAATTTGTGGGAGGTGGGGGAAGATGGGTAAGAATGGGAAGGGGCCAGCAACTTTTGACTGATGTCTGTCGTATGCACTTACTAACTTGCACCCAGGTGTGGAAGCACAGCAAACGAGCACATTTTTCCTCCAGCAGTATTCATGGAGCTAGGATAGCCCAGCACTTAGAATGATGATTTCTTACGGAAACAGGGAGTGGCAACTTTTATATCAAGCATGTCCAAGGTTTTCTCTTCAGTAGGCACATGCAGGTTCAATTAGACTCAAAGTGATCCTAGGATAATGATACAAGCAGATGGAAAACAAGAAAATCGAGGGAAGTGCTTTTAACCACGGTGATCTGAAGTGTAAAAGATAAATAATACATAGATTGGCTTTGCTCACTGAAGCTCAGTCTGCTGGAGGTTTCAATGCTGAGAAACGTGTGTCCCCGAGGAAGTTCCCTGCTCTGTGCAGTGCTGGTGGTGGCAGGTTCCCTCAGTATCCTCCTTTCTTGGGTTGCTTCCTCCACCTGATTTTAGTGATCTCCTTGCAAGAGATGGTGCAGTCTGCTCCCACTGCAGGGGACACCAGCATCTAAGAGGTGGGGAAGGGAAGGTTCCTTGTTCAGCTTGCTCCAGCATTGCTCAGTGGGCTGCACAAAGGCCCCGCAGCTGCATCCATGCTCCTAACTGTGAGAACTTTGCACTCGTGTGAGTGGAATTGCCTTCCCTTTGCAATCTTTGATAGATACAAGATGTGGCTCTGTTTGATTCTAACAAGGCAGATAACCAGCATCTTACAAACTGGTGGTGGTCTTCTATTGATTTTGAGTAATTCTCCTTTCTCTTTTGACGAGTTATCCCTTTCTGTTGTGATAATTAAAGTACATTTTTGCATTCTGTGGTGGGAAGCCGTGATTTTCTATGCAGGATATGTTGAGTTCCCACATCACATTGGAAAACTATTGGGAAATCCGTAATTGCAGGGCTTTGGCAGCCTTTAAATATTTCCATGGTTACTGAGGGGAAGGAGGTTCCCATTGGTAGATGCAGTAATTATTTCAGTGGCAAGGAGGAACATGAATTTTGAAGTTCTTTGTTCGAGTATTATTTGTAGTACCAACTCAATTTTGTAGTGCCCAGAGTTCCATTTCCATATTCACTATTTATTGATTTTTTTCAAAGCTGATAAATGGGAGGCATTAAAGCTTCAGCTAATCCAGCTAGTGGAATGATGTGGAAAACTTTGCTGCTGGTACTCTTCTGTTACTTTCAAGTAATGAGGAAAGCCAGACTACAAGCTGTTTGATCTCATTGTGTTTTGTGTGGGGATTTCATGCCTAAAGCTGTGTTTTTATTGATATAGAAATTCCCAGAAAAGGAAATCTGGTTAGAACAAGCAACTTTAAGTTTGAACCTTCATTATATTCCTATGGAAATGAATGTGCTAAGAGCACCAATGGCCCATTTTATTACATTGGTATCTCCAGAATGTGCTTCTCACAGTCAGCAAGAGCACAGACAGGGTGAACATCAGTGTGTATATTTACATTGCAACTTCCCTTCTAGAGATTTCCATGAGCAAAAGAGGGCAATGTTGACTGAATGAGCAGCTTATGAAATATTGCCCAGTATTCCAGCAGGGAGGATGTGACAGTAACTCTGGAGAAAGCCCCAACCTGTAATGCTTGCTCTGCTTGTGCAAGGGATGCGAAACAACGCCGGCTCTTGGGAGCCACTTTCCTTTTGTTCCTGTTTCTGACTCCTCTTATCTTCTTCAAAGAGCGCCTATGTAGAGCAGGGGTGGAATATCGCTGTGCCAGATGACTTCTTGGTGCATTTACAACTTTAGCCTGACAATTACTAGAGTTAAAGATTTACAACTGGGTACTCTTGCCGATTTTTTTGGGCTCATTCTAAGCCTTAAATAACAAATCTTCAAATTTGTATCCTGCAGAGAGTCTCAGCATGTTTGTTTTCTCTAGGGAAGTTAAGGCACGTATTAATGTCAAATTGCATTTGAACTGAAAGCATCATGCAGGATCTGTTTTATGGGATAATGCTCCATTTTATTTTTTTGTGCCTACCCCCTACTCCTGCCTACCCACAGCCCTAAATTAGGGCAGCTAGGCATTTTCTGGTTTAAAAAGCTCAAATGCAGCTGCCCTCAGCTC
Organism: Numida meleagris; assembly: GCF_002078875.1. Lineage (NCBI taxonomy): Eukaryota > Metazoa > Chordata > Aves > Galliformes > Numididae > Numida > Numida meleagris. Next base: position 4,770,671 of record NC_034416.1, read on the forward strand.
ATCTCCGTGCTAATGCCATGGGTGCATGAATAGAGGCAAGACTCAAGGCACAAACGTGGAGCAATTTGCACTGTGGCAGCTGCAAGCAGAGAGGCAGACCATGTGTTGAAATGTGGACACTTGAAAGTGTGTCAGATTTAGCCAGGACTCAACCCAGGGGGCACAGTTAAAGCATTCTGGGGGGAGCTGTATGCAGAGATTTATTTATTTGTTTTAATTGGGACAGCTTGTCTTGGAGGGGGTTAACTTGTTCATAGGCTTGCAGTCTGTTTGGCAGAATGTTTCACCTCAAGTGCTGTGTTCAGTGTTGGGCCCCTCACTACAAGAAGATGCTGGAACATGTCCAGAGAAGGGTGGATGCAGCAATGAAGCTATGAAGGGTCTTATGGGTTGCGAATAAGGGAACTGGGATTGTTTAATCTGGAGAAGAGGAGGCTCAGGGGAGACCTAATTACTCTCTACAGCACCTGAAAGGAGGTTGTGGGGAGGTGGGGTCGGCCTCTTCTCCCAGGTAACAATGATAGGATGCGAGGTGACAGCCTCAAGTTGCACCAGGGAAGGTTCAGGTTGGATATTGGGAAAAACTTCTTAGAATGAGTCCCTGGAGGTGTTTGAGAACAGTGGAGATATGGCACTGAGGAACATGGCTATGGGCATGATGGGGACGATCTTAGTGATCTTTTCCAACCTTAATGATTCTATGATTCTAAAGAAAAAAATGAAAGGAAAAAGCCACTTGCCACGGCTCTTAACCGCATAGGCCAAAGTGATGCAGAGCAGTGGAAAAGCAATCTTACTAAAACAACTGGGAGATTAAAAAGGAATTATTTTTTGAATAAAATTTTGTAGTGGTTTCTAAAAATCAGAAAGCAACATGGATGCTGCTGCAGATGCTGAGATAATTGTGGGAAGCCTGGCTTGTATCCAGGAAAGCAATGAGTGTGGCTGCTGGTCACAACCTGATGCCATGGCTGCTGCCTTTTTAAAGCATTTAACCCTTTTAAAAGGGTTTTGTAATCCGCCAAAAGTGCAGATGCTATGGGGTCAGCAGAAAAGCAAGCCATCAATGACACTTGTAAAAGTTCAGCAGGAGGATGGTAAAATGCAGAGCTGGTCCACAGAGTAATTTGTACGCATGGAAAAAAGCCCTCCTTCTTTTGGCCTATGATGTAACTGAGCCCTGAAGTAAAAGCTACCAATGGGGATATTTAACATCCTTCCTCCCCCGTCGGAAATGAAAAAATAAAGCAGACAAGCAAGCCTGCCATCCTTCAAAGCCTCTGGGAAACAGGGACAGGCGAAAGGAATGGTGCAAATCAATCTACATTACATTACCTCACTAGAAGGACTTGAAGGGACTACAGAACATTTTCATTAATCTTGTATGGGGCTGCTCAGTGTCATCCCAAATTGCATCAAGATGAGATGAAGCCAGCAGCCACTGTCAGCACACGGGCTAGAGGAAAGGAAAGAAAGAGCCGGGCCAGCTTACCCTCTACAACAAGGTGATGAGGAAGGGAGTTAATTCCCAGCTCAGGAGCTTCCAGATGCTTGGTCACAGCAAAACTCTTGTGCAAGAGAAGCACCTCTGGGCCCCATGGTTCCCCACCTTGTCTGAGGGCCAGAAGCAAGGGAAATCACCTTGCATCCCAAGGTACCTTTGTATCCCAAACCTTTTAAATACAGGATCTCCACATTCCCAGTTTATCCGAGGGCCATTTTAAAGGCAATCATAGCCAATGAGAAGATCCCTTTTTCCACGTTAGGCTTTGTTCTATGACTGTCCTGAAGTGGGCACACTGTCAGCATCAGCACTGGCCGTAGAAAGGAGGTAGTAGTTCATGTTTATGTAGGCAAGAGAGCATTTGGCCTCTTAATCCACAACAACATCATAGAATCACTATGGTTGGAAAAGACCACTACGATCAACAAGTCCAACCCACCTCCACCATACCCATAGCCATGTCCCTCTGTGCCTCATCTCCACAGTTCTTAAACGCCTGCAGGGATGGTGACTCCACCCCTCCCTGGGCTGCCTGTGCCAGTGCCTCACCTCTCTTTTGGAGAATAAATTTTTCTTAATATCCAACCTGAAAATAACTTTAGCTCCAGATCAAGGAGACTTTTGTCACAGCAGGGCTGAGGCTGCCTTGGGAGTAGAACCTCCTGGATGCTGCTCTGCCACTGCTTCCTTGTGACATCATGTGTTTTTTCCCTTCCTTGCTCACAGGGTTTTCCAGAATGTTATGGTCACAAATCTTCCTAACTCTCAAGTCTGATTGCAGTGTTTATTTAAAACACTCCTCCTTTTAGCAGCTCTGTGTAAGCTACAGCGTGAGACAACTCATTATAGCTTGACAGAGGGGTATGGACATATGTGCGCACCAGACTCACGTATGAACGAACCTACAAAAGGAATGGTGAGGCAAGAAATAGTACATCAAAGACAAGTGGGAGAGCAAGCAACTGTCAGACATCTCAGCCTCCACAGAAGAGGAATGGCACTGCTGTGGTTAGTCACAACTGTAGCTGCCCCAGCCTGCAGGGATGAAGAATCCCCATTCCCATGTGGTGGATCCAGCAGTGAGGCAGAAGATGTGGGAGCAAAGAGAGGTACCCAGGTGACCTCAGAACAAGCCAGAAGGGTGAAGCCTTCATTTCTTCCCTTGGCAGGATTGAACAGGCTGTGGTACGAACTGAGCTCATCTCTCAGCCAGGATTGTGTCTGCTCACAGGACCCCTCAGGTGTTCTCGGAGTGGCCTTTGCCTATAGATCAGCATGCAGCAGTGTGGTGGAGATGTGTCCCTCAGTGCCATGTTCATGCTTTTCTTGAAAACCTCCAGGGACGGTGACTCCACCACCTCCCTGGGAAATGCTCTTTGCATTTACGTTGGAGAATGGAGATTTGCAGGACCAATGGATACAACCAAGTGAGGACTGAAGGCTGCTGCAGTGGCAGCCACTGTGTGCTCAGAAAGCCGGTCCCTGGACACGGCATGGTGACATTTCCCATTCAATTGCATGGGGACACTGCCACCGGTGGGAGCTGTTGCCATGGCAATGTGATAATTGTAGCACATCCCAAGAGAGGTCCCTCTGCAGCATCCCAAGATTTCCCTTCGCCTCATGCTAACGCCAGGGCTGCTCTTGATCCTGTCAGCAGTAGCTGCGTGCGTTGCTAAAAAGACACAGAAATAAAGCAAATCTACCCAAAACAGGAGGCACCTGTTGGACGTGAGTGTGGATTGTGCTTGGAGCAAAGCAGAGCTGGCAAGGGGGTGAGGAGCTGCCGTTGGTTTTGGGAAGTGAGAGCCTCGCCTCGCGTGGGTGTGACAGGACTGAGACACTTGGTCCCACATACGGCACAGCCGTGGCTGTCACCAGCCCTGCTCTCCCCACTGCAGCACCTGCAAATAAGATCAGCCCATGGCGGTGTCTGCCACTTTCTAGGTGCTGTGTTTTTTTTGGGGGGAATGGTGGCTATTTGATGAAAGGTAGCGTTAAAAACTTCCTCTTGCAAATGTCTAGAGCCTGTGACAAACACCCTGCTTAGAGACATGGCGGGGCTGTGAGAGGGACGTTCTGGAGGTGGTCCTACGTGGTCTCCCTGCATGAGCCCCCCTGGGTGTGTGAGAGCTGGCAGTGGATGGGGACCTGCCCAGATACTGTGCTGCTCCTTCCCATGCATCCATGTGAACTGCAGGGCACACTGCTGGATTTTGTGCTTTCCCAAGTTCTAGAAGTGCCCTTCAGCACTGAGGTTTAGAGCAATACTTGGAGAGGGCTTCCTGTAGGTATGTTTCCTGCCAGTGTGTTTTCTGTGACTGTTACCATATTTCATGTAAAATAGTCTGGTGCTTTGCATGAGCACCATCAGGGCTGAAAAATCAGTGAGCAAGCTGGGAGGGCTGAGGCAGTGTTGTGTTTGCCTGGTGACCACCCCCAGCACTCTGAGCATCCTTCCTTGGCCTTGCTCCTCAGTGACACTTTGAATTGTGTGGTTTTTTTTCTGGAGCATCTGTATCAGCATGAGCGTGCTGGTGTGCATGGGATGGGGACACAACTAAAGGCTGAAGCCACCTCATTGAATCAAGGGCACTGTAGATGGAATAAGCAGCATTTGCTGAGAGCTGAACTATAAGAGCTATGTTTAGGCAAAAGCTTTAAAGCAGTCACAGTGTTATTCTCTGTTACTTGATGACGGCTTTGTTGTTATAAGCTGGACTTTGCCAATAACATTAGCACACGTTGTGTGGTTCTGAATGCTGGCTTAATCTCAGAGAGAACTAATCCATTTCAAGAAGCAAAGTGTTGCTTTCACTGTATGCTCTAAATCATCGCTTTCCCTTTTCTCAGGGTGAGAATCTGAGCCTGCCACTGTGTAATTTAAGTGACTAAGATCGCTTTATATTGTCACCGTTGTCAGCAGTTCCAGTTTCCATCAAAATGATACTTTGTGGTGTGGGGAATTTAGGATTCACATTGTCATGCTGGGTGCAAACTTCCATGTTAAAATACAGCTTAATGCAGCGAAACGTTGTTCCAGCTCTCCCTGAAGCAGTCTACCCCATTTGAGACTGGCCAGTACTGGGGATGGAAAGGGCACGGGCAGCTGGAACCAGCCTGGAACTGTGAGGGAAACACCAGGAATAGGTGTGCAGGATCTGAGAGGTCACACCAGGGACTGGCAGGATTTCCTTTGCCCAGTTGCACTCAGTCTGGCTTGGAGGCAGTTCTTTGTTTATAATTCTTTACGGAGGGAGGAACTGTGCACAGAGTGAAGAGTTGGGATGGCAGTGCAATCAGAGATCTGCCCATGCTTTGCTGCCTTCTCATGCAGTTACTCTAGCTGCAAGATTTCTGCTCTGCAAATGGCAGCCACAGAGGATACTGAAAATGCTCCAGCTTATTCATAGAAAGCAGTGCCGCAGCAACTTGTCATACAGATGTCCCCACTGGAGAGAAATCGCAGTATGAGCTGAGCCCTGTCAGGAGCTGGGCTTTACATCACCTGGCGCAACAATGTGTGAAGCTGAGAACTTTAATTAATGGAGTTGGAGAACTGCCAGAAAGCACTGAAGATGCTTGCCAGCAATCAGCAGTGGGTCCTACAGCCTTCCTCTATGTGTGTCACCTTCCTGGCGTGGCAGCGACTGGCAAAGGGGTCATTCTCTGCCCACACTCCCCAGCTCCAGGCAGGGATGCAGCAGTGCTCCCCTACCTGGTGGGATGTCAGATCAATGGGGTCATCTCCATGGGGAAGACCTTGTAAGAGGCAGAAGTCATAGTGTCCTAACAGCTTCACAAAAGCAGGTTCTTGGACTGCAGAGTGGTGGCAAAATGCACCAGACCCAGTACCTCCAGCATCAGCACAGGATAAGTGGTCTGCTCCTCCTCTGGGTTTTGGTGGGCACACACCCCATGGGAAAGGATGTTTCTGCAGTGCCTGCAAACACAAGAATTCAGCAAGCTTTTTCTCTCCACAAACCCTGTCGCTTTCTGCTGATCAGCACTCCCGGGCTGTGGGGAAGGGAGCATTTCTAGGTGGGTGTATGCGAGAGTGGAGTTGGACCTGTGATTCTTAAGTCAGCCTCAAATGGGAATCTGGAGGAGGAGGAGCACAAATGGAGATAACACTCCAGCTTGGCTTTGGAAAATTTGCTTTTTCATAGAAGACACTTTATTTTACTCCTTTCCATTTTTCCTAACTGAATTTGCTGTTGCACGAACTTGAGGTCCGTTTGGAAACAGTCAGGTTTTACTCAAAGGAGGTGACTCACTGGCCTGAGATGTCTCCAGGAAATGATACGATGCTTCTTACAGCATAGAATAAAAGAGTAACCTTCCTGCCTGAGGGCACCTCTAAAAAACCAGACAAAAACTAAAGTCAGAAATATTTCAGTCAAAAAGCCTTGGCTTCGAGGTTTCCTTCCAACTTCTGTGCTGTGGTTCCTGGGGAAAAGGCTGACCTCTGAGGATGGAGTCACTTGCAGCCATGGAGAGGTTTGAAGGCTCTGTTCAGTCAGCTGAAATGCTTCCTCCACACCTCTGCTGGAGAGGTCCCTAAAGGGCCGGCTCCTTGCTTAAGCAGATGGATTAAAAGGACTGAAAGCAGTCATTGGTTGGGCTCCCTGATGAAGGTGGAGATGCGTGCTGGCATGGAGGGAGCTGCTCTGGTGTTAGGTTGATGTTTGTGAAAAGCTGAAGGAACCTGTCCAATTGCTAAGCACTGCTTCTGGGAAGACTTAAAAATAAAAAATAAAAAAAATAAAAAAATCAATTGAAATCATCCACTCATCAGAGAAAGGAAAAATTCATATTTGCAGATCTCTGTGCAGCATAGGAAGCTTTTATAACAAACACATGGAGCATCCTTACAACCAATGCTTTCTTGCTAGGACTCAAAACTAAAAATAGTTTGCAGCCTACAACAAATCCCATCGACAGAGGAGAGAGTTTTTAAAGCTCAGTATTTCTGTTTTGGAACCTTGCATTATAGAGGACGATGTGACTTTTTCATATGGAAACACCATTTAATTAAGACTTAAACAGACGGTTAACAGGAATGGTATTGTAGGCTTCATTGAAGTAAAATCTAAAGGGCACAATAATATTTCCACTTCACAGTGGCTTGTTTTGATTCCTAGCAATAAATAAATTAATTTCACGTGTTGGAGGAAAACATTTGCACTGTACAGTTCATGTGTTGCTGCTTGTGTGTTAGGTGTAGATCACAAAGCAGGTACAAACCTACACGTGGAGCAAATTATGCAATACTTGAAATCTAGTGATAACTGCACAAAAGGGCAAAAAAAAAATTCTAATTCCCATAACGAGAAAAATCTCTTTGTGAGTTGTAATCTCACCATGTGCTATACTCTGCACCTGCTCTTTGCACTTGCCTGCTTGCAGAAAACTCATAGAAAGAGGAAAGTGACTGCAGTGTGTGTCTGTAGATGGTGCTTAGTTACTTTTCCCCTACAGCAGAGCTCCGCTGAAGGCTTCACGTTTGAAAACAAGAAAGCGCTGTATCTAAATCAAATTGAAATGAAACTTCTGGAACTTCTTAAGGCGAAGCATTATTTTGATAAGAAAACTTGCCTATGAAAAGGGAGAGGCTGTGCTGGCCCCACAGCTCACCTCCTGAAGGTGAGAGCAGCCCCGCTGAGATAAGTGCCCTATTTCTGGGCATGGCTCGGCAGCCTGTCTGCCTGCAGCCCCAAAAGAGGATTCTGGGAGGCGAAGGTCACAGCAGATAAAGCATGGTATTAGGAGCTGTCACACTCTCCAGCCTTGCTGCCACTGCTCTCTTCATTCTCACTTGTGGGTCATGCACAAACCCCAGTTCAGGAGTTACTCTGCTCCAGCAAGAGTGCTTTAGGCATTTGTTACATCCCCAGGGGTGGAAATGCATGTCCAAAAGATGGTGCTGAAAGGGCCCTGCAGATCGTCAGCAGAGCTGGGAACGTGAGCCAGGGCTGTGGCTTTTCAGGGAAATACACCTAGAAATATAACAATGGGGGCAAGCATCACTAGAGACATCCCATTTATAATTAGTGCATTGCTAATGATAGGAAGGCTTTCCCTGCGCGAGACGTAATGTCATTAAACTTAAACCTGGCAAACATCAGTTAGTGGAAACAAAATTAGCCTTGTCTGGGAATACCAGCTCCTGCCTCAAAGTGCTAATTTCCCCAAACATACAGGCAGCAACCTCAGAAACTGTAATTAGAAAACACTGCCAGGAGATTCTTTCACCCACAAAGGCCCAAGCTCATAAGTTTCTCCTATCGCCCCACAGCTTGGCATGTTTAACGGCCTCATTGCTCAAAGTGATAACAAGACCGTGTTGGATTTAATGTGGGACCATAGAAGTCTGATGGAAAATTAACAGCATCAAATTGCATCTCTTGCTTGGTTCTTAGGGTTGGCTGGATGTGCTTTTTGTCTTGATTGGTTGTTCCAACCATGTTGTCACCTACTGCCCTGTCCTTGTGTGATCTTCCTGCATTGTCCTGTTGTCATTCCCTAGCTTGCAGGAACTCCAGTTGTATCAGCATCTCCAAGATGTGTGACAGCAGGAGCTATGCGAGTGTGGCATGAAAGTTAATAGCTGATGAAAGGATAATTCAATGTGGCATTAAGAGGCCAGATTCTCAGCTGATACCCATTGATGAGAAAATAGCACCAATTTGCACCAGCTGAAGATGCACGGCCTAGATCTCTAGGTAAAAGTAGCTTATGTAGTTAAAATTTCACACTAACTTATCTGGAGACAGGGAATTAAACAACAAGACTAAGCATCTCCCAGAAATAGATGCATCAGTGGGAGTTGGAACAAGGTTCTAAAAGTAATTACTATCCTGCCTGGAGTGTCAGAATCATCAATAAAAGCAAAGGCTTTCTGTAGTAGTGTAGCATGTAAAATGGAACACACCCCACACCCTGCAACAATGGCTGGAACTCAAAATTTTGCAGAAATACTGAAATCGTGGAGCGCGTCTGGGTGGAGGGGTGAAACCTGTAGGTCAAGGCTGGGTAAGGACTGCGCAGTTTGATCCTTCCTTTGGGGGCTCCATAGAAGTGATTGCTTACTGTGCAGCATGTTCATTCTTCTTCTGGTGGCAGCAGATGGCCAGGGCTGCTCAATCCCAGATTAATCAAAACTCCATTTGGAAGAGGCACTGAGGAGCAGTCCAGAGGTGGGACTGGGCTGGCAGAAGAGGCAGTAGGATTGCATCTGCTGAAAATCCGCATGGGTTTCAGGGAGAAATGAAAGAATAAAGTTCCAGGAACAGAGCTCTTCAAAATGAAGGGGAAGGCAGTCAGGATCTGGGGCAGCAGCCAGACTGTTCCCCTATGCTGTTTCCAGGACAGGGGCATTTGCTATGGCCTTTGCAGAGAACAGTAATGTAACAGAGTATTGCAATGTCGAGGACCTAGACATGTCATATTTTGCTACACTGCAGTGACAGAGTTGTGCTCAGGGGAGTAACCAAGCAGTGGTCGCTGCTGCGTGTAGCAGACCTTGCAGCTTGCTCGGTGTGTTAATTCTGTGTGCATGGCTGCTTCCTGAGGAACAGTGGGACTTGTAGAATCTTCTGGACAACACATGCCTCTGTCCCCTTGCAGAAAAAAAAGATTTGAAACCCAAGCACCAGATAACAGCAATGCAAGGTGTAGGGAGAGTGCTTTGGTACTGCACTGTACCATCAAATGTCCTGCTAGAGGGATAATGTAATCGTTTCACCCTCTTTTCCTTTCTCTATTCAAAGATCAGAAAAATAGTGAATAACTTGGATTGCACCAGAAATAATGTTTCTATTTCTCTATGTCATGCCAACAGGCTGAAGTAGCTTCAGGCAGGGTTTAGTAACGTGTGATGTTTGGATTGGACTTTGCCATGAAGAGCAGTCTGGGTGATTGTTGTTATTGTTGCTGTTTTTCTTTTGTAATGGGTTTGATGGAATTGCATTTCTTATGCTGCCTCGTGATGATGCTCTGATTGTCATTGACAAGAACACTGTTAGTCCTGGCCCAGCACTTGATCCAGAACTTGGTGAAGTCATTTTAAAATCTCTGATTGATCTCACTGGATGCTGTGTAAGATTCAGAAAGATGCTACCAAAACACGAGCCTTCTTGGAGATGCTTTCTCACTGATTTATGAGCTGTTGGGAAAGGTAATTAAAAGGGAAACGACATGTAACTACGATTTAGTGTCTATACAGTAATGAAAAATACTCCAGAACTTTTCTTTTAGCGTGCCTGTCTCATTTTGGGGCTGCATAAATCATCCCCACAGGTTTGCAATAATATTTTGGCTCACTTTCTGCAGGGGATTTAAAGTCTGCGTTTGACAGCATTCCCTGTGCTGTGTTTCCTTCACTGCATGAATGTTCTTTGGCATTCAACAAAAATCCAGACTGCTTATGTTAATCTGATTTCTCCAATCAAGCCACCCTTAAGTGCATTTCTTGCTGTGTGGTGAGTCATGCTGTAATGATCAGATCCAGGTTATTCTGGGTATTGTGCAAACATGAGACAATGTCTTTCTTGAAAGACTTGGAAGGCACTTCTCTCTTTAACGTGAGAGCAAAAGAGGTTATAACATTTTTGACTACTCCGAGTGGATGCCAAAACTACCAATTGTATTTGAAAATAAAACTCGGGGTATTTTAATCAAGGGAAAAGAGACGTGACAAATCCTCAGGTGAAATCTAAGATCCCAGCTGGATGGAGACAGTAAAGTCTCACACTGCTGAAGGCATGGAGTAGAGATGACAGAAGTTGCAGCCATAGTCTGTGGACAAGGAAAATGTGTATTAAAAAGCGATCCAGGGCAAATAATTTGTGCCTAGGTTACCACGGACGTGTTGCTTATGTTTCCTTGTTGTCCCATGCCCCTTCTCCACAGTTAACAGAGAATTTCTTGTTGCTTTGGTGTAGCCCTTCAGTCAGGATCTCCCGACTTTGAACAAGAGCAGTAATTTAAGTGTATTAACTATTGTTATCGGCATTTTGTTTCTGAATTGCAAGCGCACATCTGAAGATTAATCCAAACGGAGAGATTGGAAGCTGGAGGCAACACAGCTGGCAGCGCTAATCCCAAGCTAATTAACTGTGCTGCAAGGCAGACTTATTAGCTCAGGCAGCAGTTTCTAAACAGGAAGGATCTGGTTTATTTGTGAGGAAGGGGGCTATAATAGCATGGGGGGTCAGCAGATCACGTGTGGGCCATGTAGGAGCGAGGCTGAAGAGTTTTGAAAACCAAGTTGGACAAGTTTGCTGTGCTGCTGCCCAGAGCCCGTGTAATGCATGGCCACGTACCTTCTGGTGAGAAGGTTCTGCATCATGTTCAGAGCCTGCAACTCTCGTGTGAAATCAAATGCAAAGCATTTGTGTTTGCAGTGAGCTTGAATAAGGATATCACCGCAGGTTCTCTTCCTTTGTTCTGCTACATGGACATGTTCTTTTCCCTGGGAAGACATAGTGAGGAGGATTTTTTTTACTTTACATGGGTGAAAAAGTGTAATTTTCACCTGGAAAAGAATACTTTTTCTCCTTTGTCTATTGATTAATTTCTTGTAAGCACAATTTTATACGGGCTATATCAGGCTAACAGCTGTGGTCCTTTCCTTTCTGCTACCTGGGATCCCATGGGAGCAGGACATCTCCAAGAATTTGCTGCTTTAGGTGCAGTGACCTTTTATGTTTGTTTTAAGTTACATTGGTCTTTTATCCATGACAAAACCTTGGAAACTCATCCCATATTGTAACAGTTCCCTTTGGTTTTTAATCCTAAATGCAGAAATTTCATTAAGTTATTCATTCTCCCTCATTTTCATTGTGATCACCAGCCATGTCAATCACAGCAACGCTTCAAAAAGAGAGGTTGAGCTGTGCATCAGATATAACTTTATTCTTTGTATTTATAAGGCAAAGCATAAATTCTAACAGGTCCACTAGTCATATCTATTGATTTGGTACTTAATCACATGAACACAATGAATATTCAGTGCCTGTATGATATAAAAAGAACAATCAGAATAAGCTATTATAGGTGCTGGAATCTCATTTAAAATCTAATTAGGTCTAGCACAAAACTAGAGGAGTCCTGTCTGAGTAGGAAGAAATGGATGTGTCTGTATAACAAGTGAAATGTCTTCTTTTTTCACCCATCTCCTGGCATATGTTAAGAAGCTAACATTTTTCTCAGCTCCCACTTAGAAAACCATTACTCTGTCTAGCTTGGACAAAGGCTCATGACCTCATGTTTTAATTTACAGACTGAGGCTGATCATTCTGTATAACTGTGTTCTGCTTCATACACAGCATGACCACTGACGCAACGTTAGGGGTGGTCACTGCAACTCAAGGAGCAATTGCTTTGTAGCTGAGCCTGTTTCACAGCTCTGACTGCAATTAGTGTTGAGCTGGCAACAGTGCTAATGGACCTCTGCAGAGTGAGGCTCTTCCAGAAGTTCTTTTACAGTAAAAAGAGTGGAGATGGTAGGAAAATCCCATTTTGTATTTGAAAACCACTTAAGGCACTAAGATGTCATGCAAGAAATCCCTAGTAGCAATTATAGGGACTTGCAGGCTTTATTTTAAAACCTATTTGTGCAGACTCCCAGATTAGGACAGAGCCTGCCCTGCCATTTCAATGTGGAGATGTATGGATGGATGTACCTCTGTCAGTGTTATACACATGCCTGCATGATTAATTGAGAATAGATTATGATTCGGTTCAGCACTTACATTTTGCAGGAAAATGGAGAGCCATGAGATATGCTTTTACATAGATAACTCGTGCTAGTGAATAAAACTGGTTTTCAGAACGTGTATTGATTGCCTCAGGGCAGATGAAGAACAGAACCAAGAAAAATAAACACCTTTCAGCTAGCTGTGTTCTGCAAATAGGACATGGCCTTCTGTCTTCAGGGTGTATCTTTCTGTTAAAACAGTGCTAGCAAAGTGAATCTGTTGTTTAATGCCTGATCTAGTTTCCCTTGTGCTTTTCTTGTTGCACCAAAATGTTTGTAGGAGAAGGTTCAACCAACTGTGCAAGATTATTCACACTCTTGCTGTCTTTCACTCATTTGCTTTGTTGCTGTTGTTGTTTTACATTGAGATGCAGGAGTGCAGTTGGAGACCAAATCAGGAAAGGCACTTGAGGTTTTGTGCAATGCAAGTCTGTGGTCCTTACACAGGCAATGTTTTTCCTGCTTTTCATTGCTAAAAGAAATGAGATTAGTCTTCTAATCTGATCTACCTTGAAACACTGCTAACTTCAGATGGCTATAACTGGCCATTCCCATTGCTGATCATGGGGATTTTACTTCATAAGGAGCTGCAAAAAACAACTAGAGGGCTACAAGGCTGTTCAGGGGAAGCTTTGCCGCAGGGTTCGATGACTGTGCTTGATGTGCTCACACTAAACTGCTGTCTTTTAGTCATCTTTTATTCAGTGGCTACACCCCAGTTTTCTCCTCTTGTGGCATTTCCAGCCCATAACATGCATTCTGATGTTCTCCAGGTTAAACTTTCAACCTTACTCCTTACAGCTCAGATCGTGTAGGTCTCGCCTTGAGTAAAGTCCAAGAATGGTGGTACCATGGGTTAGCAAATCTGGAGGTCAGCGTTTGCCTGAGAAGCTGGCTAACAACTGCTCAAATACATGCCATGCTAAATGGTAATTTCCTGGAAATACAGCTCTGGATACAAAAATGACATTTCATTCATGAATTAATTTTGTTGTTGCTGAACATTTGGGGCTGGCATGATCTTTACACTTTGAAAATGTGTTCCTGTTCCACCTTCATCAGCTTCTGACAGCGAAGAAGCCAAGGCAGCTGTTCTAGGGAAAGTGCCACTTGCAACCACGTACTTTGGTTGCAAAAGGCTCAGCCTGAAGCAATGTTGCAATGACTTCAGAGCTGCCAACTGCAAATGTCTGTGCCCCAACTGACTGACTAGAATTAATATCATTATTCTAAATGTAATGAATTATATTCAAAAATACTTCACATGTAAGTACAAAATGAAAAGAAATCAGGGAAATTCATTCTAATATTCAGTCTGCATACTATATTCACGTAGGGACTAGTCAGGACATACTGATGGTAGCATTTCTTAATTATATATTAACACTGTAGTGAGTATGAAGATTCAAAATTATAACCCAAGTTCTGCATGTCTTCCCACCTGTAATAACTGTCAGTTTCCATCATTTTAGTCCTGAAAATCTGAATTATTGAGACTTAGTTTGACCTCCATACCATAGTCAGTCAAGAAAAGTCCCATGACCCCTCTTTGCCCGGGAGAAATTGTGCTCAGGAAGAGTAGGGATGCTCAATGGGCAAGAAGTGACTTGATACACTCCAGTCACTTGGTGTCCTTAATCTTTGAAGGCTGATGTGTGTGGATCCTAATTTTTGCCTGCTGTGTATTGCCTTCCATACCTGCATTGTTCCTGGGATTTGATTTTGACTCTGCTCCATCTCATGTGAGATGAATGGCTTGAATCAGACTCTCTTAAACCCACTTCAGTTAATGGTAACCCTTTGTGAGACGCTGATGAATGGACTGTGGTCTTGCCCTGGCAAGGCAAGAGGCTAAACGCAGGGCACTGCTTTAACTTCTAACTTGATTCTAACTAAGAGACTCTTAGGCTTCGTAAGATTTTCCAGTGATAGCCTCATTTGGGCTCTGTAAGTGGAAACTAGGCAAGAAAATGAAATCTGTCTGCTCTGAAACATACTTATTGATTTCAGCAGTCATACTGTAATTGTTCTCACCAATTAATTAATTGGGGTTCTGAGTGAGAAGTGACTGAAGTGGCAGTAAATTTTGCAGTTGCCCCCACGGACAGCAGCTGACCAAGTCTGGTGTTCCATGTTAACCAAGTATACATTTCTAAATGCATTAAACCAAGTGACTAGTGTTAATGAAGTTTATCACAGCACTTGCAGCTCTCATTCATCTCTTGCAAGTGGGTTTTGTAAGGCTGAGCTGATGAAAAGTGCTCCCTCCAGTTCCAGGCAGTATTTACAGTGGTTCTTCTTTGTGCTTGGAGCATTTTCTCATTTTAAGGACCATGGAGCATCTCACTGTCTTAGTCTAGTCTGGTTTGCACATGTGGTTTTCTGCCTTCGTTTTGCAGCTCTTGCTGATAGGAGAGGACTCTCTGATGTTCTTCTGAATGTGCAAAAAAATTAGCATATTCGGTCCTCTGAACTTCCATGTTCCAACCAAAGGCTTTTAGCTGATTATCTCAAGTCTCTTCTCTCTAATGACTTTCCAGTTTCTTGATGTTGAGCAAAATCAGCGGATAACTCTCTCTATTAAATATAATTATCTAATGTATATTGAGCTTGGGAAATTATTCAGTTAATTTTGTCTTTAGTCTTCCATTTCCTGTCAGAGATTTGAAAGTGTAAGCCTGCATTTCTCTCTTAATTACTGCATCCTGTTGATTTCTTTTTCCATTTTTTAAAGATAAGCACGTGCTTAAATGAGAGCCTTTAAAAGCAGGGATAAGAAGTCTTCATCAAACTGTGATTGTGGTTTGAGTGCACTAATATCACTGACTGAGGTGAACCATGATTTTTGATTAAAAATTCACCACTGATCTAGCATTTTTTTTTTTTTTTTGTGGAGATGGCAATGGGGGAGGGCCCACTCCCTATAGGAGGAAAAATGTCTTTCTCTTGATTAGATTTTCATGCTGCCTCTACTCTCCATCCTCGCAATGCTGAGTTCTTGTTCAAGTGAAGCAGCATTAATGGGAATGATCATATCCCATATTCAGCTGCTTTCCATCTCTTTTTTTTTTTTAACATTTATCAGCTGTTGAGTTGATTAGGAATAAGCTGTTTCTGTGTGAGGCCATCCAGAGAAGGGACTGTACTGTAGCTTTGTGCCTACTGAGTGCCTCCAGTTTTGCAGCTGGGATTGCTGTCTGTCCCACAGAGCCTTCATTGCCATATCTTCTTTTCCTGGTAGATGAGGAGAAATTTTTCCTGTGGCTTTTATAAGGTCATACAAATCATTATAAGGCCTTTTACTCCACACAGGTATGGTCTGCACCACTGTAACTATGCTTGCTTTCATGATATAGAGTTACTGGGTGAAACACCCACTACCTCTGCACTGGGTTTAGTCACAGTGCTGCCGGGAGAGCTGAATATTTTCTTCTAGATGCAGCAATTTGCAGTATTACTGTGTTTCTCCGTCAAATCAAAAGTTGCCTAAAACTTAATTCTCTGGTTCCTCAGGATCATAGAATAATGCCACTTGAAAGGGTACTCTGTCTATGGTCCTTATTCCATTCTGAACAGAGCATGTTATTTCTTAAATTCTGAACAGAACATGCTACTACACGTTCACATTTCCAAGTAAGCAAGGAAAACATTCAGTTAACTCAGCTGAGAAAGTCAGCCTGGATCTTGCTGCTGGATTTCCTTCCCTTGACTATTCTTGATGCCTCTTGTCCCCTTTTCATGAGTGCTAACTTTATCGCGGAGCAGTCTGACAGCAGGGACATGCTGAGTTCTTAGAGTTTGATGTTTCCATTGCAATATTAGGCTGAATGGTAGCTGGCAGCAAAATCCATCCCTATACCTCCTGAGACTCATTAAAACCGGGTAACTCTGAAGTACAGCAAAATGATTTCTGTTTGGACTATGTTGCCAATTTAACAGATGTGTGAAAGGTAAAATGATGAAATAGTTTCTTCTAAGGAAATTCCTCTAACTAGGCACTTTCTTAAAACTTCCAATAAATATTCTCTCATCAGATAAACTCTGTAGACACAACTGCTCATAATCATGTACTGCATGCCTAAGAGAGGGTACACAGATTTTTCTAGCATCGGAGACTTTCTTACATGGCGTATGATAATTGCAATAATTTGTGCTTAGACTACTTGGGAGTATAATTATTGCACATTTCAGGACACATACTGGTTGAGCAATGGCGCTGCTTCCATTGGATCTTGTTGGCATGGAAGAGCTTTGCCTCTTCCAGTCCTTCTCCTGGAGACTGTGCAGCCCCCAGTTCAGCCCACCAAGTGGGGGCTCAGCACACGTTGTTGTAACTGAACTGTCCTTTTATGGTATGCTGTTGTTAAGGCAGTGGATTTAGGAGTTGTACATAAACAAGCAGCTTTCAGGCTGGAATAAGGTCACTGCTAGATACCTTGAGTTCAGACTGCACTGAAATATTTCAGATTTTGAGGTTTTTTCCCTCTAATTACAAGGTTTTTGCTGTCAAGTTAGAGAGGAAGGAAGAGTTGTTCTGAATCCCCAGGCAAGCCTGCTTCAATCCAGACTCAAACTTTTAGCTCTCATCATAAAGGAATATCGACTGTAGTTTTATTTTAATCTCCCCTTGTGAAAGTGACAGACTGAAACCGTGCGAGGCCTGACACTGGCGAGGAAATGAAGCCTCTCTCAGGCTGCTTGATCCTATGGAGGTGTCATACGGGAGGTCAAGACAACCCCAGGAACTGCCTCAGCACTGAGATGCAGCCTCTGGTGGGCTGCTGGCTGCCAGCCGAGGTGCCAAGGGGCACTGCAGCCTAGAACTGTGCCTGCTAGCACCCAGCACAACGTGTCTGCGGCGCCGGCAGGTTGTCCTAATTTGCTCTTACGCACAAAATCAAACAGGAAAATATTTGATTCGACAGGGCAAACAAATGGTGCTTTCGTGGAGAAATGATACTTTCAGCATATGATAGCCATCTGCCTGCTCCTCGCCGTGATTGTTGGGAGTTATAATTGGACGCGCGGCTTTGACACCTACAGCGAGGAGCTGGCGCTGCCACCAGACAGTTCTAAGTGGGACAGAGCGTTTATGAGTGTGAATTTGCACTTGGCTGCCATCCAGACAGCCCTGTTAGGGGCTGCCGAGTGATCAGGGGTAAAAATGGTTAACGAAGATTCCGCTTCAGTTAAAGCTAAACGTAAAAGCGGCACGCGCTTTTGTACGGATGGTTGATAAAGATTCTCCTTGAGTTAAAATGAAAGGTGCAGAGTGTTTGTATCCTGTATCGCTGAGCTCTGACTGCTCTGTGGAGCCGGTAGCAAACCCTTTGTGGTGTGAAGGGTGAGTGTGGCAGTGCCGTGCTGGGGGCACGTTGTCCTTGGTGCTGGGGGCACGTTGTCCTTGGTGCTGGGGGCACGTTGTCCTTGGTGCTGGGGGCACGTTGTCCTTGGTGCTGGGGCTGCCTGCAGTCAAGTGGCAACATGGCTCCAGCACTGGTAGTAGGTTTGGAGGAAACAAGCTTTTAATGCGATGTGCCTGGCTCATCTTCATTTCATATTGGAGGGAGCTGCTTTAACAACACATGATGGGTCAGTCATTTCCCATTGGGTTTTACTGATATATTTGAAATGTGACTGCTTGCTGACAATCTATAATCCAGTGGCTCTTGCCCAGGCAAAGGAGGGTCAGTACAGCCATGGTTTCATGGCTAGACAAAAGCTATGCCAGCATAAATATACTCCTTGGCACCACAGAGGGTTGTCAGAGCCAAGACCCAATTTCTTTATTTATTGATAAATTTATTCTTGAAAGAAAAAGGACTGGACAAGATCAGACCTGGACTGCTGCTGTCCTCAACCAGCAGCGACATGAGACCGGAGCATGTCTCAGTCCCTGCCCCATGGGGTAGACTTTGTGCTCATGCTTGATCTCCAGCAACCATGGGCTATGTGTGGGGTAAACAAGACTGCTGCAGAATTGCTGTTTGTTTGTTTTTTAGTGGAGGTTAAATGGTTCAGGAGTGGTTTAAATGCATTTGCTTCTAAATTCTCAAGAGGACCATCACCTGCTTTTCTCAGGCTTAGGACACTGACTCATCCTAAATTCCAAACCTGCCATCAATTCCCTCCTTTACTGTGTTTACTACTCTGTCCCAGGTGCTATTTAGCTTAAGGGAGTGCACTGTCCTAATTACCTACGAACAAAAGCACAAAACCAAAGGTGGATTATCTATTGTTTTCTTTTCCCTGTTGAGGGAACAAAGCTCTTTGTCCATGCATTTCAAAGCACACTAATGTTCATGAACAATTTAAGGGAGAAATATTTGATTCTGCAGGGGCGTTAGTAATGACTTAATCAAAGGCAAAATGCCCCTTTGCTCCAATTTAATGTTCTTACAGTTTAGTTCTTATTAGCATTGATTTTTCCCAAGCCTTTAGCATCCTATTTATGAAAGGCAACATAATGAAATTTAGCAATAAACAAGAATGTTGGAACAACAGAACAGACCTTTATTCTGCTGGCTGGTGTGTAGATGTGGAACATCTGCATCTCCAGGAGGGCTCTATTTCAGTGGGCTTACACAGGCACATGGCAAACACATTGTGCCCCCATCACCATCCATATGTAGGGCGGGAGAAGGGACACGCTGAATGTCTCGTCTGATGATGTTTGCATGTAAGCCAGTTGGGAATCTCTGACATTCTCAATTAGAGCTTGTTTGCACACTCTCTTTGCAATTACCAAGCAGTTTGCAGCCAGTGCACCTGAAGGCTGCTCTGGGACAAGCTAAAATCTCACTGTCAAAGCTAGGAAATAAGTGGCATTTGCAGTGCTAACAGAGAAGGATCTAAAATAAATGCCTCAACTTTCCTCAGACCTTTCAGTGGTCACCAGTTCTTCCACAGTTCCTCACTTAGACTGGTTAAAAATAATCTTCACATTTTCGTTTAATTGGTTGGAATGTCTGCATCAGTGCTACAAAAAATTTTATAGGAGAAAATATTGCTTAAAGGGGTTTCTTAAGTAGGACCTCCCAAATATTTAAGTGTCCCAAACAGATAAGGTAATAAATCTATATAAAAATGTGGTAAGTCATTACCAATGCCCCTGCAACATCACATATTTCTCTCTTAAATTGTTCATGATCAATAGCGTGCTTCAAAATGTATGGGCAAAACCCATCTGTGGATGTCTAGGAGTGTTTGCTCACCTCAGAAGCCCTGGTGGGCTCAGGGTGCCCAGCCGTGGGGTGTGGGTGGCAGCAAACACCAGGACTGATGGGTGCAGCTTTTGGCTGCACTGCTGCAATGTAAGCTGAGAAGTGACTTTGTATTTATGGATAGTGAAATTCCAGAGCGTAATTCGTGAGGCAAAGAAAAGGAGCAGTGTCTGAGAAACAAGCTGTTCACTGTTTTGCCCAGCTGAAAGATGTTGTTGGCAAAACTGGAAGACTTTGGGTCAGTTTAGTTCAGCTTTATGGTGAACTAGTGTTATCCCAGTAATTAGATTTGACAGTCAAAGATCTTGTGTAATGACAAAGACCATTTATTTTTGCTTAATATATTCCCTGCACACTCAGTCCAGCTGCCCCAAATGCAGCTGCCCAAGTCTGTCTCGGCACTGGCGGGCCCCCAGAACTGATTCCTCCATCCCCTGCTCCCCTCTGCATCCGGGGTTAAGCAGCAATCTGCCAGGAGAGGGATTTCTTGGAGCCTAAACCTGGGTTCAGCAGCTCCTCCTTGGCCTGGATTGCGCCTGGGAAGCTTCGGAGAAGTGATTTATTGGGCTGAATCCCACCCTTCATCCATGTCAGGGAAGTGGTGGGAATGCAAACACTGTGTTCAGAAATCGTGGAGTTGGATAAGAATTTTTTACGTTTTTTTTTTTTTGGTGAGAGGAACAGCAGCTGTTCTAATTCATCTTCTAGTTTCTAAGCCTCCGAAATCACTGACTTACTATAATTGATGCTTTTTTTTTTTTTTTTTTTTCCCCTGAAGAAGTTTATTCATAAGAAACCTTTTTACATACTGAAGGAAAATGCAGATGTTTTCCTGGGGCACATCCCAGTAAGAGCCCGGTATATCTGCTGGGTAAATGGCCAAGTCCTCCTGAGATCTGCGCTGGAAAAATGCAGGGTTAGCCACCCCAGGCCGTACCTGGGGGTTCAGCAGCAGCCACCACTAAACCTCCAGGGTTTGCAGGGAGAGCTCAGAGGAAAGCTCTGCAGCACGGGTGGATCCCGCAGCACCTCCTGCAGTGGGTTGGCTGGGTGCTCCTTTCTGCAGGTGCTGATGCTGAGCGTCATTTTTCTGCTATTTCCACCTCGCACGGGGAGCTGCTACAACCCAGCCCTCGGGGGAACGCCGTCTTCACCACCTGCAGAAGGAAAAGCTCTCTCCTTGTCCCCAGCAGCCCCCGTGCAATGGTTTCCCTGCCGCGGGGCCGTGCGGATGGTCCCCGCCGTGCGGATGTGATGGGAATGAGAATGGCAGAGCTCTGTCCTCACGCGGCGCTCTGGCAACGAATCGCTTTGATCTCAGGCGGATTTCCCCCGCGCTATTTTTAGATGCGGCGAGGATAACCGAGGGATGTCGATTCTGATGCAGGCAGAGAGGAGCTTCAGATGCAGTTTTCCTCCCGGGACGGGAGAAGAGAGCGGGAGGAGGAAAACAAGGCAATCTCCAGCAGTGTGTCTGAGCCTTCTGGTGCAGACAGAGACGGATCGCTGAGCCCCTGAGGCTGCAGAGGGATGTCCCCAAATACAGAGTACACCACATAAGCAGATAAATCTCCCTATGCTGCTGCTTGCTGCTTTTTGTGTAACTCGTCGTTCTGCAACAGCCCAGAGCCAGGAGCTGTGATTGAATTCAGCTTTGTAGTGTAGCCGGGTATATGTGTGAGGGATTGCTAATAGTTATCCTCTCATTCAAAAATAATTGCCCTGTCTCTCACTCTCCCTGCTTCCAGGGCATGCGTGGACGTCCCAGATTGCTTGGTTTTGATGGTGTCAATTCCTGCTTTGCGTTCTGCGTTCAAAATAATAAATAACTTCAGCAGAACCAGAAACAGGCAATCAAACCAAACCTTTCTTTGGTAGCAGCAGGAGCGTGCAGGTTTGCACACAGGCTGCTGTAAGGGAGAGAACCTGTTTACAGGGCACGAGCTCTTGGGAAGGGTTTGCTTCCTTTTTCTCCCATCTCCCGTTGCTGGGAAACGGCCGCCCCGGCGCTGGCAGTGGCTGACTCACGGCGCCCGGTCCTCACACGCACTGCGCCTCGAGCTACAGCGGCAACAAAGGAAGTACAGATTCAGCAGTTAGATGTGAAACACCAGGGAGCTCCTTCCCTGGTGGCTCCAGGACATGGCTGCTGGCTGTACGTGGTCCCTGGGGGCTGTAGCAAAGGCACGAGCGAGGCTTTTGTTGGGTGCCTCGAACCCCGCAGCAGCCAACAAAGCCGTGCGAGGGTGACTCCCTGGGCATCCCATTGCACCAAAGGTCATTGAATCCGATGGAGAAACCCTATTGATTTCCACTGGGCTTGCTCACTGCCCACCTTTCCATTAATACTCACAGGAACATGAAGGAGCCCACTTCTTCTGCTCCTTCCTCTTCTGTGTTTGTGTTTTAGGGAACAGAGCTCAGTTCTGCCCAGTTGTGAGCACTGGGGTTTGCATGAGGATTCCCTTTTATTTTGCTTGTGTGGGTGTTCTGATTTGTACAGGCATTCTCTTTTTTGTTTGTAATTACACTGCTCATGGCTCCTGTGTTTGGTGGGTGGCTTTCCACAGCTGAATGCAGTGGTGCAATGAACTTAGCGTAAATGTAAATCTGTGACCATAAATCAAGATGCTAATATAATTATATCCAGAAATTCCACGCCAGGAGGTCAAGCAACTAAGCTTAAGAGTAAGAAATTGGGGACCTATTTGAGGTTTGCAGTGGGTTCACTAGTGTTTTGTTCAGCATTTCTCCACCTGGAGAGCTTTTAGTTGCTACATGAGTGCTTCTGGTTTTCATGTTTACTTCTTATCAGATGCCACAGATCTAAGGGGCTGGGTCGGAGGGGGAAGCTGGAGCTGTGATGGGACTGTAGGATAGCAGTGAATACAGCAGGACTGGCAGCAGCCACAAATCAGGCTTAGCAGGGTGTCACGAGGCTGGTGTGCTTGGCTCCTGGCCCTGGCATGGCTTTGAAACCTTAGCAATCTCTGGAAACTTCTCCTGGCTTGGGTTTCTGGACTGCCTGCAGTGCCCAGACTGTTCCTAGCATCTGCAACAAAGAGCAGAGCCTGATGTTACAGCCATTGAGGCCCAAGACAGACACCCAGCTCCAGGCTTCCAGTACTTTCAGCACACCCTTTCCCCCCCTTTTCCCTCTTTCCCTCCTGTTCTTCTTCCCACCACTGGAATACAACCACGTTCTTCAGGCTGAGCTAACCCAGCCCCTAAGGCGAGAAGCAAAAAGATGCAGAGTTGGTAGAAGGTCTCCAAACTCCGTGTGATGCAAGGGACCAATCACGCACCCTTTGCCGTGCATCACACCAGAGCAGTCTCTCCAGATGTGCTCCCAAGTCCCAGCAGTGCCTAGGACACCTCTTCATGGCATCAGTGGGGCCATACTTCATCACCATTAGTCCTGCTGCCCCTCCACAGTGAGACAACCCTCAACCACTTTTGCTTTCTCTGCAGGAGTCCCTCTGGGTTTCACGTTGGCAGTAGATTACATCTGATTTTTGCACCTGTGAGGGCAAAGCTTGCATCCCTTTGCTGGCTCCTGCCCACTCAAGTGGCTGGGGGTATCAGGGAAGCTTGAGCACCCAATTTGCACAGCTCCTGGAGTTGTCAGGAGCCGGGGTGGGAGGGTGGTGGTTTTTGCATGAATCTCAAAGCAGTATTTTAAGCCCATCAGAAGCCAGGGCTGGGTTTCACAACAGCAATTTGGCTGTCGAGGGTGGACTCCCTCCAGAATCCTGAAACTCAGTTCCTGGTGGATTCCTAATTCTGCAAGTAGGTCACGCCTGCTGTCTGCCTCTGGGTACAGCAGAGACTTGACAGGTCTAAATAATAACTCTTATCTCCTCGCTCTTTGATGTGAGATGTCACTAAGATGTTCCCTGCCATCCGCTTTTCATTTTTCCTCTTCCCTTTCTGCAAAACTCTGCTGAACACACAAGTTAATGAAGGATAAGACATTTCTAGGTCCCACCAGTTCTTGCAGCGTGCGGTCTTCCCCCAGCCCCCAGTGTGCCTCTTCACATTGGCCTGATGTGGGAGAACAGTGTCCCAAAAAGTCACGGGTAATCCAAAGCTGGCCCTTGAGCCATATTTTCATTGTATGGAGTTCCAAGTCAACAGCCCTTTGCCTATAAAAGCAGTGTAAATCACACCTACTGCTTGTGCAGGGATGTGTGTGTGAAGTCGTTACGTCAAGATATTGCTTGTATACAGCACCACGGACATTGCACCCTGTCCTCTTACAGCAGTCTCCTCTCTCTGTACAGCACTGTAGATTGAAGCTTTACATAACGTCAGGAGTCAATGGCTGTGCGAGGGAATCCCGCTAACAGAAGCTGTTTCAATGCCACTGGCAGTTCCAATTCTATGGTAAAATGCTCGTACGGTTTCTGATGCTTGCATTTTACCGATACGTATTCAGCTGCATCTTTGTCACAGAGGTTTCAGCTTCCACAGGGATCCTTTTAAAGACCTTGCCCTAATTATGAAGCAGTTCCAGTGGCACTTTAAATTATGGGTGAGTTTTACATAAAAGTCTTTTGATACGTGTTGTTACGACATGTAAAATTTTATCTTTGCCAAATGCAGTGAATTATGTAAGATCTTTGTTTTGAGTTTGTCAGGATAATTTGAACCGTTGCACATTTAACAAATGCACTTCCAAAAGACCCAATCCAGAACACAGCTGTGATAGTACAGATAAGCTTAATAAACTTTATTAAATCTCTATTAAATTGTATAAGCTATCAGACACGTTTATGTGACGGTGTTAAAGCTGCAACTTCAAGCATGCAAGGAGCAGGAAAAGCCTTATCCTGAAATGTAGCTCCTTTGCTGGGCTTCCGGGGGTGGCTCATTATATGAGCAAATGCTGTTTTTTTTTCCACAGGGGCCCTGCTTCTGTCACTAAGCAGACAGCCTGATGCAAATCAAGGGGCAGCAATTCAGAAATGTGTTCTCATCCCGTCATTCAGCCTCTGGCCCCAGCCCTTGTTTACTGCACACTGCTTACCCTTATTGTAAAGAAAGATGAGATACTCTTTCCGCCTGGGTTTTTCCATCACACTCATTACTGCAGTCGTGTTTATTTCACGTGCAAACAATTAATTTGTCTCTCTGCAGCCCCGTACAGCACAGCAGAAGCATTATTACTTTATAGATAAGGAACAGAGACACAGAAAGCGTCAGTCAAGAATGTCAGTTAACTCATGATGTTCAATGTGAGATGCTCAGGAGCTGATAACTTCATGCACAGATTATGGCTTCATGTTTCATGCCACTGTGCCTTTCAGCACCAACAAGGCCAGGCAGCAAGAGCCAGATGGAGGAGAGGGGTGGGAGATGTCAGTCTGCACACAGCTTCTTGGCTGAGATTTGCAAGACTTGATCATGTGGAGAGTTACTAAAGAAGGAGGCGAAGGAAAGCAGGGATGTGACTTTGTGGGTCACCTCTTGCTGTGATTTTGTGCTGTGTGTGCTCAGCCACAAGCTCCCAGCCTACTGCCAGGCACTAAAGTAGTCCCACATGCTGTGTGGATATCCCACAGACTGGTCAAAACAGAACAAAGCATCTCTCCTCTCACATGGACTACAGCCTGCACCAGGAACTTGCATGAGAATTGTAACACCAGGAATGACTTTACACACAACAAAGTCTGGGCACTCGCAGTAGTGCAGCTGCAGGGGCCCTCCTTGGCTTTCTTCAGACCATGCTTTGCCAGCTCCCAACCCAGAAATGACTGCAGAAACTTTTACTTGCCTGAGCTCCAGGAGTATTTATGTAATGTAATCGATAAATTGCATTGATTTATTTGCACTAAGTAACTCCTTGGGATCTGGATAATAGGTAAGGGTGTGCCTGGTGCTGTCCAAACACATCATAAATAATTGTAGCTTGCAAATCAATTGTCAGATATTGATGATTAATCTCCTTATAGTAAAATAATGTTATGTCTGTCCATTATGGCTTTTTTTTTTTAAATTTTAAATTTGATCTAAGCAGTTTCAGAGTCATTTATTTCAGGAAAGCTGCCCTTTAAGCCTGATCTTACACTTCTTAAAAGGTCATAGGGTCTAAATATCATGGTTACTTACGAAGCACGGCTCCCTGAGAGGTCTGACAGCTGCCTTCATCAGAGCAAATCAAGGTCCTGTTCAAATAAATGCTTGGCCATGAAGCTGAAGGCTGTGTTCTAGCAGGGAATTTCACACTATCGTCCACTTTGGCAGCTGGTGCTGCATACATAAAGTGCTGTAAAGGTTACCCCATCTGGCTCACAAAGCCTGCATACATCAGCACATATGAGGTGCAGCACAGACATTTACCTTCATCAAGTCACCAGCTGGTTCCATTTCTGACTGAGAGAGCTGAGTGCATGATAATCTGGTGCTTTACTAACTGCATTTGGTGTGAGTTTTATGCAAGAGAAAGATAAATATCTTCAACCAGAGTTAGGTATAATTACAGATACACCGAGCCAAGGAACCCCTTTCTCAGACACCTGAGCCAGATAAGGCTGCTGTTATCACATCCACTGCCCAACCTCAGCACTCCCAAGCAGTGCACAGCTGAGCTGACTTCCAGTCTCATCCATCCCCCACACTGCATTATTGTACAGCAAGGAGACAGTGTTTCTTTTATACCTGTTCATTAAGTGTTCATCAAAAAAGGCCAAACTTCCTTCTCATCCTCTCACAGCACACAGAGGGCAGAGGGGGAGAGCCCTGTGCTCCAGATTTGTGTCAGCCATAGGTTGGGTGCACTACTTGGTGCTTCCATTTTTTTTTTATTAATTACAAAAATAAATTACAAAAATAAATAAAACAGCTTTTAAAGTAATTTTTGTGCAATTGTTTGTCTTACTTACACTGCTGTTCCGTTGTGCTCTCTCATGCCCTCTTAGGCATACTTTATTTTTTTGCACAGCACCCACTTTTAAGAAGCACAGGTGAAATCTTGAGCTATTTTGCTTACAATGTTTATGTTCTAAGAGTATTTATGGGAGAGAGGAACGTGTATGTTTGCTGCTACTTTCATCCATCATAATTTCATAGTGATAACCTGAAGCCCATTTGGACACAAATCAGGTCTTTGGTTGAGTATTCCTGACCACTGTATAGGTGAGCTAACACAAACCACTCTGATTACAGAGCAGCAACAATTTAGTTTTAGCTTTAGGTTCAGGTGATAAATATAAAGTGGATTAAAGCCATTGCTCCTCAGACTGGCCCTGGGCTTGTTTGCTGCAGGACATAATACATCTGTGCTTAACAAGCTCACTCACTTCAGTTGACACATCCATGGCCCCAGTGATTTTCCTCTTGAAGCTTTTCCAAGAGGGTAAGGAAGAGACTTACCCTATGCTGTGAGCAATCAGGGCAGAGATTGGCTTTGGAGTTCAGAACCAGATGGCTGGAAGCTTCATTGGCATTTAATGAACACTTTTGGTACTAAGACAAATGCCAAGATCCCTAGGCAACCCAACTTTCAGTAACTTCTTTGCCACTTTTGAATCATCCTTAATACCATCCCACTCAACAGTTATACCTAGGAATAACCACTCTTCCCAGCACTTCTTTGATCATATGCTTTTAATTTTCTTTAACCCTGATGGCAATTAACCTTTCCCCCCCCTCTAATGCTATAATGTGATGTAAAGTAAAGAATAAGAGCAGAGTGGCACAATCCTAGGCTACAGCAAATGAGAACAAGCCCAAATACAGCAGCTATGGATGCAGAAACAAAGGAAGAAAAACCACTTACCTTTAGAAGGCCTCAGGTAGGCAGGGATCTCCAGCAAGATACCCTCACCTCCACTGCCAACCTTTAAATGAGCTCTGGGAAGGGGTAGATCCTGGCTCCACCCCTACCAGTCACTCAGGTTCACTGTATGCACCTGAGCTCCTCTGGGTTGGCCCTGCCTTCCCACCAGGTGCTCAATCACTGGTACATGCTGTGACTTCACACTTCCACTACACTCCACTCCTTCACAGCATGAACTAATGATTGAGCAGGTTGGCAGTAAGCCCTTTTACAGTAATCCAGTATACTGTGACGCTCTGTACAATCTGCCCATCATGGTGTAGACTGACAAAATACAAGGCAATTGATGATTGGTTCATGGTTGAGGTTCGCGTTCCTTTGTGGGTCAGTACCCTATGGTTCTTCTGGAGGCACATGGCACAGGGAAGGTTCAGCTCACATTCCAGCAGTCCCATATAGCCCACCACTGGGTGTCATGGTGATCTTATATGGACACCAGAGCATCTTGATGTCACGTTACTCCTCCCGGTGATCCTGTGGACTAAAAGAGACTCATGAGGAGTAGTACAGATGTTCAGAGGTACCAGAAGGTGTAGGTCTGCCTTCCACAGCAAGATGCAGACTGTGTTCCTGTCCTGGATCAACACTTCAGCTTGCCCTGGGGCATATCCCAACTGTCTGTACCCTTTTGGCCCATTATCTGAGGCAGCAAAACTATATCAGGTCTCGGTCTCATCTTGTAGCAAGCATTGCAGTCTCGGCAGGCCTGGATGATATCAAGAGTTGCATGGGCGGCCTCCATGCTTTAGCAGCTGCCCGCATTGTCTTTTGTCTGGCATACTGCAGCTCCTGATGTAACCAGCAGGCGATGTTCTCAGATGGTGAATCCTCAATCCATCGAACTCGGGCCAGTGTGTTGCTGCATCATTTCCTGGTAACTGTAGGGGTTAGTGGCCAGAAACATGGTAGACATGTACGGTCCTGTGTTTAACCACATTTCATGTGTCTAACCACATATCTCTGCCCCAGACTGGTCAGGTGTGAATAGTCCATTCCTGGGTGGCCCACTGTGCAATCCAAAGAGTGAACATGCAGTATGCAACCTGACTATCCTGATATTCAGGATACTGTCACCAGATTCCTTGGTTCTAACTATCCACACAGTTCTGCCCATTGGCTACTCTGACCAACCCCCTCTTCAAACCAGATTGTTTCAGTGGAGGGATGGTATGCCACTGCTCTCCACTTGCTCAGGTTACCCTTGCTGGACCCATCCATGTACCAGGAATCTTCAGGAATGGGATATTTCCCTTCCTGAACAGGACTCCTCTCCAGGCCTAGGATCTTCTGGAGTTCTTCTTTCAGTGGTAATAAAGACAGACTACTCCAGCTGAGGTAGGCCACCCATCATGCCACTGTCCATGCTTGGGCCACCCCTGCCTTAGGAAGGCGAGTCAGATCTCTCACCCACCACTGAACTGGCAAAGTGATCTTAACTATGACTTGAGCTATTTGGGTTATTGGCTCTACCGCCTGTAATGCAGAGTAGGCAGCCAATAATTGTTTTTCAATCATACTGTACCTCTCTTCTGCTCCACGCCAAACCTGAGACCAGAACCCAGCTGGGGTTCAAATACAATTCTCGCGCTGCCATAGGCCCCAGCTGAACCGACCTGAGTTACATGGACATCTAGTTTGGCTGGAAGAGTAAGATCAAGTGTACCCAGCACTTGAGCATGTTTAACAGCTAGTTTTGCGTGCTGGAAGGCCTCTTGTTCCATTCACCCCAGTCCTATTTTTGGCCTTTCAAAGGCCTCAGCAGCTGTGTTAAGTGGAGTATAAAAGAACACCAGTATCCCAATATACCCCCAAATTCTTGTAGCTGCCTTGGTGCAGCAGGGACTGGGAACTCCTGAACCTTGTCTATTATTGCACTGGGTAGTACTTTGGTCTTCCCAGGCCAAACCACACCCAGGAATTTCACTGACAAGCCTGGTCCTTGCACCTGTTGTGAGTTTATAGCCCACCCTTTCTCTTGTAAATGAGTAGTTAATAAGTCTACTGCCTTTCCTAATGCCTCCTGCAAGTCAGATGTCAACATGAGATCATCAAGATAGTGGTACAGTTTGATGTTACTAGGATTATTCTAATCTGCTAGGTCACGCACAAGTTATGACAATAGGTTGGTGAATGCATGTGCCCGTCTGGCAGGACCTGAAAGGTCCACTGCCTGCCTCCCCACATAAATGCAAACTGGTCTGTGATTCTTCATGTATGGGAATACTGAAGAATGCATTTGCCAAGTCTAGGACACAACGATAGGTTTCTATCTCCCTACTCAACATGTCTATCAGGAAAGCAATATTGGGTACAGCTGCATGAATGGGTGGCATGACCTTATTTAATTCTCGGTAATCCACTGAATGCTCCATGTACCATCTGACTTTCGTACTGGCCATATGGGGGAATTATAAGGGCTACATGCAGATCTTATGATCCCTACTTTTTCTAGTTCTTGCACCATTCGAGAGATTTTCTCTTGCTCCCCCCTGGAGTCTACACTGTTTAGCATTAGTAATCCAGCGTACACTGGGCAAGCAAATAGGCTTGTGTTTTGCATGGCCTCTTAATATTGCCTGCACCACGCAGATACTAATACATGTCTCTCTCTCAGTCTGAACTCTCCTACAGTTGTCTGGAGAATCAGACCTCATAGTATATCTATGCCCAGTACACACCCCAGGACTGAGGCAATAGACACCTTATACTCCTGGGGTGGGAGAAACCCAACCCCCACCCTCAACCACGTCTGGGTTACAGGGATGGTCTGTCCCCCCTACCCACCAATCATCACTCTATCTCCCTGGAACTTGGTTGGATCACCGTAAATAACTGACGTTTCTGCACCCACGTCAATTAGTGCCTTTACTCACTGCATATTCTTCCAGGACCAAAAAACAGTCAGTTCAACATAGGGCAACCGGTCCCATCCAGGGACCAGCATCCCCTGTCACACAAGTAACTGAGCAATTGCCAATTCTTTTTCCTCAGGTGGCTCAGGTCACTTGAGGAGGCTTTTTCATTTTATTGTGAACTAGGAAATCTTCCAGGTTCCATGTTCCTGTTTTTTTTTTTTGTCCCAATAAGTCTCACACCTGCTTTTTTAGGGATATTTTGAAGCTTTTGCTTGTCCTCCAACTGCCTCAACTTGCCTGGGCTGGCAATCAATTTTAGCAAATTGAACCCCAGCCCAGATTAAGT
Organism: Numida meleagris; assembly: GCF_002078875.1. Classification (NCBI taxonomy): domain Eukaryota; kingdom Metazoa; phylum Chordata; class Aves; order Galliformes; family Numididae; genus Numida; species Numida meleagris. The sequence goes on from NC_034416.1 coordinate 4,801,201, forward strand.
CATTAAACATCTGCTTTCAAGGTACCTGTATGGGTCCTGATTGAGAAGTCCATGGGGCAGGTCTCCTGGTTTTAGTTACGGGAAGGACCTTGGCACCTTCCAGTGTTCAGATATTCTGCCTGGTCCATAGGCACCATCCCCTTAGATCAGCCACCAATTGGGCAGCTTGTTGGGTGATGGCTTCCAAGGCCACTAAAGGGTGCAGTATGGACACCAGTGTGCCATACTGGTGGGGGAGGGGCTTGCTGTAGCATGAGGTCTGTCATTCCTAACAAAAACTTAACCAGGTCAGGACTCTCGAATGCATCATCATAAATGGCCTCCTTCATCCCTAGTACTCTGATATGATTTTAGAGTACTTCCACTGAGGTCCATAGAGCAGTATTTATCAGTATATCACTTTTGTTTGGCCACGTGATTTTACATGCTGCCATTATCCACTGAATTAAAGAATGGTTTTCTTCATTATGTATTACCATTACATACAATTTCTGTCTGAGGGCTGGATGTGTAATAATAGATCCCAGCTTAGAAATCTTGGGCCCATTAATTACCACGGTTGCAGCCCCCACATCCCATAATCTCAAAAGCCAGGCTGGCATGCTCTCTCAGAGTTGTTTAAAATCACTGTAACAGATCCATGAGTTCAGCAGATGTGTATGGGCACACCATTACGTATAGTGTGGTGTGGGCAGGTGGCCACTCCTCAGGTGTGAACCCTGCTGGTCTATCCTGGATTTTCTTTGTCTTTTGAGTTATTACCAGACTGATTTCTAGAGGATCTGAGGTTTACAGATCCTCTAATTAGAAAATCAAACATACTAAATTTCTTCTGTTCTAAGATTCAACTAGGATCCAAGGATCCTGCTGATCTAAGTTCTTTTCCCCTTCTAGTTATATAGGTCTTAATTTCAGAGGGGAAGTACCATTTGAAGGTGAGGCAGTTTGCCCCATCAAAGATGTAATTTTGTTTTCTAGTTGTGTAATACAGGCTTTTAAAAGCTTGTTTTCATCTTTCAATTCTTCCTTAGAGGAATTATATGCATTAGTAGTAGCAGCAGCCATGCTATAGCAGATACTGCTACTGTTCCTTCCTCGGTCATCAAGAAATTCCATTCTAATTCATTCAAGAAGTCAACCATTTTTGACATCATTTTGTCAATGATCTGAGCAATGCTTTCTATAGGGAAGCCAGGAATCCCAGGGTTTCCCCTGGGAGTCTCTCTTCTGGTCTATTTGGGGTCCCAGTGACCACCCAACATGTAAATTTTATAAGCTAATCAATCATAAGTATCTGGCTGGCATACTAAGTGCAATGCTATATAGCAATAGAAAGAATAACAATAAAAGCACGGTAGCACAATTCTAGGCTACAGCAAAAGAGAACAAGCCCAAATACAGCAGCTATGGATGCAGAAACAAAGGAAGAAAAACCACTTACCTTCAGAAGGCCTCAGGTAGGCAGGGATCTCCAGCAAAATGCCCTCACCTCCACTGCCAACGTTTAAATGAGGTCTTCAAAAGGGTGGATCCTGGCTCCACCCCATTCTGGTCACTCAGGTTCATTGTATGCACCTGAGCTCCCCTGGGTTTGCCTGTCCTTCCCACCAGGTGCTCAATCACTGGTACAGGCTGTGATTTAACATTTCCACTACATCCCCACAACTCTTTTCTTGTAATTCCTGGCAAGCTCCATTCAGTGCTGTAATCTGTGTCAGCTGCTTAAACCCTTCTGCTTTTCCATGGCAATTTTCAAAGACTGGAGATCTTTGAGCAGTCTCCTGTGAAGTTTTAGCAGCCACTTCCCGCTCCCTGTTGCTGTGTTGGGCGAGGGACTGCAGTCTGCTTTCCTCTTTCATGCCATTTCTGAGCAATTCTTCAGTGTTGTGATTTGCCCTGACTGATCAAAGCCTTTCCCACTGCGACCTTTGATCAAGCAATAAAAGACTTCTAGCAGAGCATCAGCCCCTTCCTGATTGCTGCACGAGGTGGTTCAGCTAGTACCCAGGGCAGTGTGGGGGCAGTGGAAGTGCTTGCATGAGCAAGGCTGGCAGGGGTTGCCTATTTGTCTCCTAAACATCTTCCAATTTACTGCATGACAAGGTTAATTGCTGCTGAGTGCTCTGAGCCCATTTTTCACCACGCTGAATTCTTTGTGTTGCTGGTGCCAACCCCATTCTCACCTGTTCAGGCTTCCCAGAAGCACTCATAAGACAAACATGAGCTGAGAGATACTTGCTGTCTGTCTATCTATATGCTATGAATATGCATGTAAATATATATACTTATGTATCTTTCATGCATGTCTGTGTGTGTATGTATATATGTAATCTCAACCTGCTTATGTAAAGACATTTTCCTCATTGGCAGAACTTGAACTCCAAGTGGACTCTTGCCTATCTGACATAGGGCATGATGGAAGAATACTTCCTTTGCCTCTGCTGAAAATGACTGACCATTGGATCAGTCAAATGCTACAGAGCATTAATGAGACGCTGGCTTTGTATGCTGGTCAGGATACCACGGACGTGCCATGGGAGACTGATGCATACTTGGGCTCCACATGGTGCACTGAAGGCAGCTGCTCTTGACAGGTGGGGCAAGGCAGGAATGCTTAATCTTTTACTGACTGCTGATTAAATTTGCAGAATGGGGTACAACTGGAAAAAACATTAGTGACCAAGGAGGTGAAACTGATGCTGTGTTCATAGGTAGAGCCTTAGGTATCGTCTACACAGAAAAGGACACTAAGCTGGTAAGAGTTAGCAGCACCCAAATTCCTCACTGGTTTATGATTTCCTTTGGTTTCTCTTTGTTTTGCTCCATCTACCATCATTACGTGAGCATAACATCTGCTGACTGAAATTCCCTAGAAAACCTCATTATTTAATGCAAAATAATGTCTTTATCAACATCGCTGAAACAGGTGGTTTCTCAAATGTTGCCACCATTTCCAAAGCCATTATTGTTTTTGTTTTTTTCTTAATGAAGAAAGTTAAAAACCAGCCCTCTAAACAACAATAAGAAGTTCTGCTTTTGATTAACAGGGAAAAAAAAAGTTTAATTTTTAAAGATGTCTCTATATTATTAACTCAATTATCAGAAGGGATGGTTGAATGAGCAGACAATTAAAAGAAGGAGAAGCTCAGAAGGAAAAGTTCATCAGTGTATTAGGCAGACAATGGGGGAAAGTAAAACTATTTCAAGTACTATTTGAAGGAAGCCATTTGGGAAAGAAATAGGATTAATTAAGTTTTGAACCGGTTAATTTTGTTATCTAAAAATATTTCACAGATTAACCACTGTAACGCACTTATGCATGAGGTAATGTCTGAGCTGCTTCAGCAGTGGGGTTAATTTCTGCTCTCGGTAAAGGTACTTTAAATCAGCATGGCACTCCAGACTTTCCAGAGCCCATGGTGTATTCTGCAGCCAAGATTAAGATGGGGCTTTGAGCCATCCACAACAGAGAGGTCTCAACTGTGCAACAGTATTTTGCCGTGGGTCACAGTGTGAGCTGAATCCCACTGAACTCAATGAGAGGCAATGGCTTTGTTGCCTCTCATGGGGAATGATCCTTAGGCTCCATCTCCTCCTCCATCTCCCTTTATTGACCCTGTCCGTTTTCATCGTAAGTATCAGTCTAAAATATCTTTGGTAGAGCTAGAGCAGTGACTTGGAGGGGCCCGAGTGGAAGCTGCTGTCACCAGAACTACCCCTGAAGGGGAATCACTTTCCTTCTACAGCTTATTCCAGTTGCCCCTTCCTCGGAGCTTGTGCATATGCAGCTCCAGGGATGCTCCAAGTGTTCCTTCATCCACACAATTCAGATAAGCTCTTCCCTTCCCTTTCTTTTTCCTGTTCTCCTTGACAAAATGTCTATAACCTTTTCCTTCCATGGATTTTTCTCCCTTAGATGTTTGTTTGTAGAGATGATCCTAAGCTGACAGTGGGGAAAAAGAGAAGATGGTTTTCACTGACTTTGACCTCCAAGACAGCCCTGCATTCCAGCCCTCAGCATGGTTTCCATCAAAATATATGTAGCATTGTTTGTCGGTACGAAACCTCCTTGCTGCAAAGCTTTGGACAATGGGGTCTGTGCCCTCACTCCATGTGCATGGCCCTGCTTTGTGAAAACGGGTCCCGTGATTGAATTAAATCAATATGCAAAGGAAGGGCAAAAATAAAGAAAGAAACAAATAAATCTGCTCACCCCACTTGGATCGGGCTTTTGTTTGTGCCTTAGTTTTCTTCAAGCCGTGGGTAGTGAATCATGACAAATTACTTTCTAGAGCTTTGCAGTCTCTTTGTTAATGAATTAATTTTACCAGGCACCAGCCACGGTCCTCCCCATGCTGCTGCTGCCGCCATGACAGTCCCTGAGGGCTGGACCACTGGCTCTGTCCTCAGCAAGGGGACAAGCTCAGAAAAAGTGTGACAAACAGTGTGCAATATTGAGAGGCCGATGGGAGACAAAGACATTCATCCTGCCCCTCCAGTTGTTGAATTTAGGTGAGAAATGCCAAATATATGATTTGAGGAAAAAGTATGGCCTTTGGGTGCTTGAAAGTAATTTTCCATAGGTGATATTTGAGAATCTTATCTTCCATCTCATTAATAATGATCTTTGAAGGGAACCCTATAAACTGTCTTCCATTCTTGATGAGATGGAATAATTTATTATTTCAATTTCCCTGATTAATGTAAAATGTGTTTCAAATTTAGGTTTTACTTTAATATTTAAGCTTCCCCATGAGAGGAGCTGCAGTAGGGCAGGGTGACTGTGTCCACCTGTATCCACCCTCCATATAGAGGCTGTCTCCTGTATCCACCCTCCATATGCCATGGCATGTTCCCAAAGCAGGATGAGCTCTGCAGTACTGCAGACCTGCAGTAAAATTAAGCAGCAAACTCAGCTTGTTTCAGGACCCTGCTTTCTAAAAGGCAGGAGCATTGGTGCCAGCCTGGAAGGGTCAGATGCCACAGCTCTGCTCATTCGTGCCTGTGTTTTTTTTTCTAAATTTTATGCTATGATCTGAGTTGGGACATTCTCAGGAATGTCTTCTCCCAGAAGAACTGAAAAAAAAAAGCCCAAAGCTTGTGCTCCTCAGGATAAATCACATTCCAGGGCTTTTTCCTAAGAAACAAATCTATTCTCAGTAGGCTTCTTGCTATTCTTTTATGTCATTGCCTTTTCCAGAGCCAAAGTCGGACAAAAACATGGTTCTTTGTCTTGGTCTTACACCGTGCAGGAAGCTGAACTCCAGGGTTCACTGAAGACATTCCCTGACCTGCTAAAACTCCTCACATTTTCTGTGCCTTCCATGGCCTGTGTCTATGCTACAGCAACTGGAGGACCCATCTGTGTGCCGTGACCGCTCAGGTTGTCCCACTCTAGTTCAAAGGGACATAAAAGACAGTATTATTACAGTAGGGTCTGTATCTCAATGAAAGCCAAGCAATGGTGTAACGCAGCAGTGCTGGGATGGAAAGCCCTTCAATACCTGCAGTGATAAAAATCAGAGCCCAGACAAAGAGGAATCTGTTTTAGAGAGACTTATTTATTAGAAGATAGGAGGTTGTTACATACAGATTCTGTCCTGCAAAAGTGTCCTGGTTAAGGATACGTCAGGGAGACATTTAAACTCGTTAGAGCTGGCTCTGGTCTCCATGCAGAGATACTCAAGACACAGCAGAGCTCTGCCAGACCTGGCTCTTGCGCTGGTGCTCAGCTGCCGAGAGGCCTGACATACCATAGCATCCCTGAGCTCGTTACACCACCTTTATCCCACTGGAAACCCTGGCCTGTGGGCTGGAAACCAGCGGTGGGGACACCAGACAGTGCTGCAGAAGGGGCACCGTTCTTCCCAGGGGGAACATGGAGATGTTTTCCCCATGTAGGGAATTGTCTTCCATCGTGCCAGCGATGAACGTGTCTGAGCAAGGGGCTATGGAGATACAACCATGCTATGAGGTAGCATGAGGTAAATCAAAACAAAAAAAAAAAAAAGAAAAAAGAAAATAAAGATCTCTTTACAATACAGAGAAGAGCTCTTGCCATCCTCCCTTACCCCAAAACCAGACAGAGCAGACAATGTTCGAGTCCCGTGCGGAGACCTCAGAGAATGCAGCTGTGATAGGTGGATCTCAAAAAGGCAGAGGTTTTGCCTCATAATAGTTGTGCTCCTAGCAGTTTTCCTCCACTTTTACGGGTGACCTGTTTCCTGTTGGGTTGGCAGACAGTGTTTGTCAGCCTCTGCCCCATGGTGGCTCTGGGCCTTTGCCTGAGGAAGCCCAGGTGAATCAAAAAGCCAAACCATGCCAGTTTTGCACCTCCTGAGCCAAATCCAGGCCCAGGGTATGCCGCACCGAGTGTGGTTACATTGGTGGAGAGGCAGGGACAAACGAAATGGCAGGTGAAAGGCAACAGCCATCACACTGGCAATAAAGAAGGGCCTGAGAGCAAACCTTCTGCAGATGGTTGGTGGCTCACAGCCAGTACAAGGCTTGGTTTCTTACCAGCCCCTGAGCTTTGTCTTTATTCCAGGCATGCATCCTATGGCACTTGGACAGGTACACGTGGCAGAGCAAAGTGGGTTAAATGGTGGCTGTAAGTTTTCTTTTCAGAGGCAGCTACCCCATACAGATATTTTTGGAACATCTAGCAGGCTTCTTAAATGAAGGTATGACTGAAGAGTTATCTACTTAATGGGCTAGCTATGGGAGCAGAAGGAGGAAGATAAATAAATACTTGAGTCTAGCTCCTAAAGCTCATCTGCTGAAACCACATTCCTGTCTACTCAAGGGTCTTTGCTGGCTGGGTCAGAATATCACCTGCACATCACCATCTGCAAAGGCACATTTTACTGTATTTCTCTTTATAAAATCAGTCTACGGCTCCAGAGACTACTTGTAAAATTCTGAGCTTAATTGCCCACATTGCCTATAGTGTACGTGAGCTTTTGTGTACTATCAGAATAATATCAAGGGTTTTCCCTTGCAGTCTACAAACTCTGAAGGAAATAGTTCTAACAGATTTGCCAGAAATTATTAGAAACAGCTGCTTACGGCTCATATATCACCATACATCTCTCCTTGTCTTTAACCCAAGAGCGGGCTTTGCTAGCCTGATATACCTTTGAAACTAAGGACTTGAGAGTGAATGCTCACAGCTGATGACAATGTCAACACGAAAAATGGGTCAGACTATAGTCTTCAGAAGGGACAATTTGTGAGATGAGCATTTTTCTTTTGCAGCAGATGACCTTCAAGGTTGGCGATATTGGGGATGGGGAGTTGCAAGGCTGCAGCTGTAAAGCAAAGCAGCAGATCTCCAGTTACCTTTAGGATAATAAACACGTGGCATTGAACAATGTGTCTAGCTAGCCTTGGCACAACAATGCCTACTTTTAATCAGGTTTTATGTTCCTAAGGCACTCGGACTCCTTTTTTGGAACATGCACCCCAATGAGTCTGATTTTCTTCATGGGGAGGGTTAAGAAAATGTTTCATGAAGGCAAAGCACAATTAGCTGAAGAGAAAAAATGCTCCAGAGCCACTGAAGTATCAAAACCCCTGGAGCAATCACAGGGCACATCTTCAATTCTTCAGTGACTTTCCTGGTAGTGTTCTCCCACCTTCCTCACCCTTCAGCAAGGGTTGATATGAGGACCCCAGGACCTCTGAAGGTCACCACAACAGTGTTATGTGGGGAGGGCAATACCCTGCTCCAACAGAGGAGCTTAACAAGCCACAGTTCTTGGTATACAATTTGCCACAAAAGAACAAATTTGGGGGGTTTGATGTGAAACAATCCCTCCTCTCTTCTCTCAGCCCTGACATTCATAAAAAAAAACAATTGTCCCAGCTTGTTCAGGTGGGAAGGAGACACACTAGACAGCAGAATATGTTTTTAATGTCAGACTAACACTTACAGGCAGTTTTTTGTCTCCATTTCCACTATTCCCTTCCAGACCTGCTTCTTCAGCCACCCGTGATGCGAACCTCTTCCTCCTAGGTCTTACTGAAATGCCCTGATGAGTGAAGCTCGCCTGTCAGAGCTGTATGGACATTGCAGAAAAGCTCTCATTCCTTTTGGAGAGAAAATTTAGGAGAGAAGTGCATTTTCTCTCCAGAACACGTGCACAAATGCAGGAGGTATGGTAGCCCATTTCCTCAAGACCAGACAAGCTGGCCCCGATGAGTGCCTACAGCGATGCCCAGTGAACTCTGAGCATCCTCGAGGTGCCACCCTGACACGAGCGGTGCTGAACTCACCAGATCTTTTTGGGTCCCCCTGTTCCGAGGGCTCTGGGGAGGTGTGCTGCGAGGTAGCACTATGTGGCTGCACTAAGGAAGCCTAACAAGGAGAACAGACACGGAGAAGCTGGAGAAGCTCAAAGCAGAGGAGAGCAGTTCACTGAGGCTCCAACAGCGTGCAGCCGAGGGGCTGTTACCCAGACTTTGTGGCACTTAATAGTCTCTGTGTTTTGAGTATCTCAGCTGGGCGTGTAAGACCAGTTCTAACAATATCCAAAAGGAAGAATGTTTTCTCATTCGTATGGAGTACGGAGTCACAAGGGAATAACTTGTTACATAGAAAGATTCTGAACATTAATTACAGTATCTTTTGTAATTTTATAATTTAATTGCCAACCTTTTCCCTTGAAATTAATCATTGATGTACATCATATAATCAAACAAGCTTTTTTAAAAAGTACATCTTAATATAAATAGTTTATTCAGTGCATGGTTGTGTATACAACAAATAATAAACAACTCTTTTGTACAAGGCAGAAAGCTGCCTGTACAGAACTATGTCAGTTTTGGAGCACAGAATCCAACGATGATTAATGCACAAAATCTTACACATCATGCAACTCTAGGCCAAGATTCCAACTTTCTCCCATGCAACAGACATGATGACCTAAATGGAAACCTAACTACATTTTTTTTAAACAATTGTTTCCAATAGCATGTATAAGTATATGTTGTTTAGGGGTAACCTGTCCTAACGCTTCCTCCTACACAATATTCACGTGCCCGTTACAGTGAAAGGACTTTTACAAATAAGACGTTTCTTATAAAAAATTAAGTCACCTTAATTCCACAGTTTCTGTCTTTAGAAAAGAAGCCACAACAATAGTTTAACATGACACACAAAATGGAATTAAGAGAAATCTACACTGGAGGATCATTTTATCCCTTCCTGTCAACTTCCACTTGGGATAACAAAACATTTCAGTTCCTACAGACTGGGGTTAGCACAAGAACTTTACCAGAAACTACAAATCTATAAAAATTTATATTTTGTTGTGTTTAAAACCACAAGAACACTGTTTGCTTGAGCCTGAGACACCAACTCTCAGTTCCAACCCTGAATTTTTAATTATTTTTTGAAAGACATAGCTTTAAAGACCCATTGGAGTTCAGAAATCAAAAAGTTGCACTATTCCAAATTAAAGGATACATCTTTTTTATCAAGCCTTAGATATAAAACGGTAAGCCAAGGAAACAACAGAGTTTACATATTTGTTTTATGTTTCCCCTATAAAACATATAAGCATTAAAATTTCCTTTGAAGAGCAAAAGTGGTCTTTTTCTTAGTTGGAAAGCAAATTCTTATCAGCAGTGAATGCTGTGAAATGTTTTTGTTTCGTATTCCACAAAGCATAGGAGAGAGAGAGAAAGAGAGAGAGAAAAAGAGACAGAGAGAAAGATCTGGACACCTCTTCTCCGAGATTTAATCCGCAGTTATGTTTGCTGGCTATCCAAGTGCCTTGTGATATGCACAAGCATATTCTACATTATTGGGGTATATCCTTTGACAACCAGTAGATCTAATGGCTGATAAACGAGTGACCTATGCAAGTTCGGTGGCTTGTCCTGGGCAATTGAACATTTGGATGAAAGACTGCTAGTAAGAATTCAACTGCATCCAGAGGTAAGGTTCTGTTTAGAGAGCACTTGGCTTGCCTTAACCTGGCTACGTTGACTCGTTTTGGCTCATGGATTTACCCCCATTTAGCACTCCTGAAACACTTCTGCTCTTTGTTGGGGTCCCACTTCCAGATCTTGAGAACTCTGTGAGATCATGGAGAGAAGGCTCTTTGTACATAGCCACTGCAACACAAAAGAGAGGCAGCACATCAGCATGCATCACAGTCACTTGGTGCAAGGTCCATCTACAAAACGTCTGGATTTTTCATTTCACAATAAGCAACAGAAGGAGTGAATTAAACACAGTAAGGAGATCGCTTCCCTTTCAAACACGCACTAAGAAATTCCAAGCACCTCTTAAAGGGAATGACATTTTAGAGAGGGAAAAAAAACCTAGCTACCTCTCCTCCCAGTTAAATCACCCACCTACCCTCTGTACTTGCAAAGCTTTGCAAGATAGATATGAGCTGATAAAATCAGCATTTCCTTGCTAATGGTGAAATAGCACTGCTAACCGCTGTGATCTGGCCTATTACTTGTGTATACAGACCAAGCTGAATGGTGAGAAAATGGTTTTTCAGCCTTCTGTTTCCTTTGCGTTCATACACATAAGTGAAGATCAACCTCACAGCATCAGTTGCCTAAAACCTGCTCCTAAATGCAGATCACCAAGCTAGTCCGGAACCCACCCAGGGCTGGGCACCTTAGAAATATCCCCTCTGATTTCAGAATGACACCACCTTAGAAGGTGTTTTAACAGCATAACCCAGAAGTGAAGAGCTTCATTCCCACCAAGGGAGGAGCTTATGGAAGCTTTTTCTGGAGAACACATTGACGAAGATATTCTCTCTCTTTGCACTGACCAAAGAGGAATCCAAGTCTGAGCACAGCGCTGATTTAGATGCTCCAGGGATGGCTCCAGGTCCTGTTTTTTAATACACAGCAGGATATCTTTGCCACATGCATTATTACCTTTAATATCACATGCTGATGCCACATTAACTGTGGTTAAATAAGCACTGCACATTACAGCTTTATCCCAGGCAAAAAGAGACAAACATCCTGTAATACACATTATGTGTATTATTATTATTATGTGTAATAATGCACAGATTGACAGCAAGTTGGTAATGGCTGTGTAGATGCTCGGGCTATTCCAAGTAAAGCCTTCATTACCTGTAACAGAGACACTGTGGACTGTGGGCACAAAGAAACTAATATACATATCTGGTTAGATGAGAGAAAGGCAGAAGTAATGTAGAGAAGCATAAAAAAAAAAGCAGGTTACATTGAGTGTGTGTTACAGAATATTATACCCTTGTTATATAGTTAGCTGTACCCTTCAAATATGTATGCACAGCAATTAAACATCCCTGACAATACAAAGTCAGTTCAGGTAGATGGAGCAAAGCCAAGAAATTACCTTTTAACGGTTTTGGAAGAAAGTGTGCTGCAGGTTTATTTTTCTTCACGTGGTTTCCTTTCATTATTTCTCCTTCCTTGTTAAGACCCAAATACCAACCCCGGCCAGACTGTTGCTGTCTATAGATCATCGAAGAATATGTTACGTAGTAGTTTTCAAATACTGATTCTTTGAACTTGCATTCAGGTGTAAAATGTTCCTGTAAGAAAGTAAAAGATCAATATGTGCAGGGCAGAGTCTCCCATCAGTAAATGCAAAAGCATCCAATAGTCATTGCCTTTCCGACAGTTAAAAGACATACCTCTCACCCTCTGCTATCCAATTTGGAACACTGGCCCTACAAGTACTAACAAAAGAGTAATGGGATTTGAAATACAAGAAACGACACTGCGAGCAGCTCAAAGTAGCAGAATAAAATCTTTTTGAACAATAAGTAAAACGTCTAAGTGAAGAATTATCGATCGATGCAACTAAAGGCTATCAGGTAGGCATGGCCCTGATGGCAGGTCTGGCCTCGCAGGCAAGAAGCACGGCCACGCAATGCCTTTGTGCATTCACTTCTGGCCTTAACTGCTCAGGAGGAGCGTGCAATAAAAATTCAAAGCCAGGTTGTGATGAGTAAATGGTCTTTTACTAACCCAGCAACATTAAGGCGGCTTGTAGCAGCTGCCTCTTTGCTCTTTCTCTGCTCAGTGCATCATCTGCTGTTGGAGATCCACTGCAGACATCAGCCTCTGCCTGGGGATAGGCAAGAGCTAAATGGCACTGCACTTATAGGATGTATCAAGCGTTCGTCTTCGTGCTGAATTGCTCTGCTTCTTTTGAAGAAATGGTATTGAGCTAACAGCCAACACAGAGAGCAGCAAAGCAGGAGAGAACTTTGCTCTTCCGGCTTTCACTGTGGTCTTCCCTCAGTCAGTACCTTTTGGCATTATCACCCACTTAGGGTGGTGATGGGTTGGCGGTTGGACTAGATGATCATAGAGGTCTTTTCCAACCTTAACGATTCTATGTTTCTAAGCAGGTTCAGGAAAGGATGCAGGCAAGAAACATGGGATGCAGCTAAGACCAAAATGCCAGTCCTGACAGAACCACTGCAGCTTCCTGAGGTCTCTGGGTGCTGCAAGTTTTGTAGCAGCACAGGTTTTGGTGAGGTCTCAGCTACAGTGTGGCACTGAGTGACAAGGGTTGGTGGGCACGGTGGGGATGGGCTGATGGTTGGACTTGCTGATCTTAGTGGTCTTTTCCAACCTTAATTATTCTGTAATTCTGTATGATTTTATGGACCCCTAAAACTCTATGGAATATGAAAGATGAAGGGCTTGGTCTGGTAATGCAGATGTTACTATCCCAACCCTGCCTATCGTCGTGCCATGCAGCCACAGCTGTTTGCTGGGCTTTTCTTGTGCAGGCAGCAAGCTTCTGCAGAGCTGTCCTTGTGCTTAAGCATCCGGCAGCAGCACAAAGGAAAGGAAGAAAAATTGTGCCTGCATAATGATTGTAATTTTGATTTTAAAAAAATCACAGGAAATTAAATGTCTCTGGATCTTAAGATGTTCTTATCTAGTTTCTGAAATATTCTTGTATGAGAAAAAGATGGTATTTATAAAAAAAAGTACTTTTTCTGCACATCTTTTCACATTTTGTCTTCTCACAAGAGAAAGAAAAAAATCTCCCATCCTCTGATTGGCATTTGCTTCAACAAAGAATGAGAAGTAAGCAATTTTCTTCCTTTTTCCTTCAAACTAATTGGCTGTTATTTAGTTAATTGACGATTGGTTTCAATCGCTGTCAAATGTAGACAGTCACTGTATTTTTGCAACATTTCTAAATAAAAGCCTTCTCTCAGTGTACCCTGCCCAGTGCTAGCCATGTTAACAAAGACTATTGCCAACGTATCATCCAATTAGCAGCAAAATAGAAAACTACAGAGCTCCTGACAGATGATTACAGTTTACGTACAGTAATTTGGAGCTGTTTTGGGTAAAAAAGGCCCTGCTTGCGTGCAGCGGCAGAGGGGCAGATTGCAAACAGAACCACTGTGTTTACTCCAGCTCTCTTAGGAAGCAAATGAACCTCAGCACGAGCACCAGTAGCCAAGAGTCCCTCGAATCAGATGCTAACAAACTCCTTCGCTCCTCATTTTTCTCTAGGCTGTGAGGTTCATGGTGGAGTTCACTGTGAGTTTCTCGCATCAGTGCCCAAGTACAGGTGGACACTGCCTGCCGGTGCCCACCAACTCAGCGGGCATCCCCATGAGCATCATGGACAGCAACTCCCTCCCTGCAGCAATCCATGGTTCCGCAGTAACAACCGTGGTGGAGATATCTTGTGACAAACACTGGAGTGCAGACAGACACCACTCAGAACGTGCTCAGTTACCAGGTCAAATTTCGTCCCATTTTTCCAGTACTGCAGCAGACAACCTAAATGCCTTGGCACAAGCTCACATTCCTTCATCTTTATTGACCTCTCCTTAACTCCTAGACTACAGCTGTAGCTTCAGAAAGGTGCTGCACAGTGGTAAGGGCTTTCTCCTTGCCAAATAACGATGATCCTACATGGCTGCTCTGCTTGCACCAAAATATGCTGCTGCTTACATCTTGCATGTGTTTGTTCCCACCCATTACTTGCCTTTTCTTTAATGCAGTATGATCCTTTCCTACTCATTAAAAAAAAGAATGTGGAAGGGGAACTGCAGAAGAAAGCTTTCATTAAGGACTGCTGGCAGATGTGCTCCTCATTTGGGGGTACTGCAATTAAAACATACTGTTCTGAGCTTGACAAGTGCACACTGGATGGTAGGAAAAACTTCTGCTCCAAAAGAGCGGTGAGACATTGGCACAGGCTGCCCAAGAAGGTGGTGGAGTCATTGTTCCTGGAGGTGTTCACGAAATGTGGAGATGTGGTTCTTAAGGACATGGTTTAGTGGCCAATATTGGTGGTAGGGTTGGACTAGATGATCTTAGAGGTCTTTTCCAACCTTAATGATTCTAGGACTCTATGATTCTATGCACCAACCCATCTGGGTGTGGGCAGGGCTCCTCTGTCAGCGCATCATTTCAAAATACAGTGCAGAGCAACAACGGCACAATGGCCATTTTGTTGTCTTAGGTGATAAATTCTTTGATAGAGCACTGAGAAAGGGAAGTTAAGGTTGGGAGATCTTCAGGAGAGTTCTAATTCTTGGGAGAATTCCCTTCAGCTGCCCTGAAGGGAAGTCTGTCTTTGCATTGAAAACAACATGCATTCTGAGGTGTCAAATATTATGAATATATTGCTACACAAAACAGATGAGAAAATAGGTATTTGTGTGGGATTTCAGTCTCAGCTTACCTCAGCAGTCAGGGATAATGGCACCTACATGACAGTAAATTGAACTCGTCCAAGCCCCTCACACATGCTCCCTTAACAATGAATGAATGAATAAATAAATAAATAAATAAAAGTTAAAGAAGGTGCTGGATTCACTGTAGTCATGACTCAGCCATGCTTAAGTAAGCAGCAGGATGAACTGTCAGAAGCTGCTTCTTGGCTCTGAGCTAATCAGCTGAACTACTGAAATGTTCCTGCATGAATAGATCTGCAGCTGCATTAGATATGTGAAAAAATAATTTTAAAGAAGGGAATAATTTGGTGCATGATAATATAGTAAAAAGGCATTGTAGCTTGCATTTAGAGTGGCTGTATTTCCAGGGAGCTAACTAGACTACATCTAAAATAATCCAGCCTCTTCTAAACAAAAACTGTGTTACAGGTCTACCAAAGCTGAGAGCTAAAATACTGTAAAAGCAAGCCTGGCACTCCACCTGCTCTAGTTGTTGACAGCCACACTTCAAGCCAAACACACCATACAAATTATCAGCCAACACAGCCATCCACACTGCAGGACCGAATATTAAATGTTACGGCCCCAGATGATTGTAATGCAGGAATTCAGACTCCCCATAGACAGGGAGTGGGGACTCTGCTTTAAAGAAAGGTATTTAGCATTTTCAAGGCTCCACCATATAATAAAAGCCTCTTCTTAGGACGGCTGCATGTACGGTATGCGTTAGAAGGGCAAAGATGCTTGCTCCCTGCTATTAATTGCATATTGCATTTACCTTGTGGGTACCGTCAGCAGGGAACACGACCAAATGCTTTACAGAGCAGTACGCTTAAGTCATTGGGTCAATACTGAGTTTGTTAAATTTCTGTATATTGCTACAGGTAGCATGTTTTATTGCTACCAATGGCAGCTGTCCAGAACAATCAGAAATATTTACTGAGATGGAATTAGTGTTAGGGGCACAGGAAAAAAAAAACAAAAACCACACAACCCAAATTTTGAGAAGTACTTGGGAAAAGCATTGGGTTTATGGAAAACTTGGAAAATGTTATTACCCATTGAGCACAGAATTACATTCTTTGCAATCAATGGCTTTGCTCATGGGATTTATTCTTTATTTTCTCCATCTAATGAAAATTGGATTTTTTTTTTCTCCATGTCCTGATTTCTTGCAGAACTATAACATAGCCCAGGATTCCATTCTGTAACCATGAATTTTTGAAGGAGCCTCTTTAAGGCTCCAGAGTAGTGATTTTCTGCACCAGTGAGCCTGCCTTTTTTTATTAACAGAGATTGATTTTCTCCATCTTGGCATGTGAAGTTCCAGGGTGTGTCCTCTGTATCTTCACCCTGTAACGTGCAGTGATACCGACAGCCACAAGATGTGAACACTTCGATATTTAGGTTATCAGAAAGAACAGCTTCTTTGATCACCAATGTGAGATCACTCTCTGAAGAAAGTCGTATTTAGTGAAGCCACTAAAATCTGTTTGCAACAGTGACAGAAACTTATACTTCGCCTGAAATAATTTATTCTGGATCAGATGTATGGCAGTTCCTACAGACAGGATGCACTGCCACAAAATTGTCGTTTTTGCTTCAATTTACCCATTGTGAGGAATCCTTGCAGTTTGGGAGGGAGCAACTCACAATGTAGTAACTACGTACAGGCTTCATAGGACTGATGAGCAAATCTGCAACCCTGTCTGCACACAGCAGTTGCAGCAAAGTGCTGCTGAAGATGTTGCTATACCAGCGCAGTGCTCAACTGTTTTGTCTATGCATCTTCCAAGTGGGTTCTCACAAAGTCACTGAAGGTATCCCAAAGTCAAATTTCAATGCATGGAACTGTCTGGGACACTGTAATAAGCAAGAATTTATCAAGTGAAGCACAAAAACTCAGCGGTGTGTAAATTTCTTTAGGACAAAGCTTCCAGAAAGAATAAAATGGAGCCCAAGGAAGTAGCAGGATATCCAGCATCTCCAGAGTGGGATTTCAGGTTGTCACTAAGTATTCTATGAATCTATGAGACAGGCATTGAAAAGATCCTGTAATTATTCCCTTGACACTGTTCCCTTGTGCAGCAAATCAAATGCACAAACGTAGGGGAAAATGCACACAGTGAACTGAAGTAGAAAACACATTAATCGCAAATACCAAGATTTACAGGTTTAAGTTTTGGTCTTTACTCTTTTTCTAGTCCTAGCAGTGACTCAGTTGTGAAAACTTGTCCAAATTACCCTTGCTCTGTGCCATTTGGCCACATCAATAAATACCTATTTAAAGTGTGGTGCGTCACCACTCGGCGTGCTCGGCTCATGCAGTGGATGTATTGCCTGATGACCCAGGGAAAAGACTCCACAACTGTAAAGAGTGCTGCAATTTAATTGAGATAGGAACTACGCATGATCATATTATTGCTCCCCTGTCTTTTGGTGACGCGTCAGCTCTACAACTGTGTTGATGGAACCAAAGCTTTCCTTGCTGGGGCAAGAGAGCTAACGCATGATGCATCCAGAAAGAAGTCACTCTTCAGAATAATGCAGAGGAAATCAATCTTCTTAGACAACATCTACAGTGAGGTTTAAATGTCCTGCAAGATGCCCTGGAGAATGCCTCACAGTTGTGAAGCACAGGTCCCATTCCTAATCCAGCCCACAAAGTTATGAGGCATAATTTACTTGGTGTGAATAAGAAAGAAGATTCACTTTGCCCCCAAAGGCATCAGCACTGAGCTGAACATCGGCACCTCTAACGATCCTGGATCCATAGAACAGGGAGCTGAACTAGATGACCTTTAAAGGTCCCTTTCAACTCAAACGATTCTATGATTCTATGAAGCCCCTGCAGTTTCCTGAATGATCACTTTATAAATATTAAAATATCTTGTAATGCTTGCATCTGCCCTTTTTTAATTTCTGTGGCTTTAGGGCACCAGACTTTCCAGTCCTAATTGAAAACCAGTGAAATTCTAGTAAGGTAGAAAAAGGCTAGTCTCTAAACACTGCCTGTAAGCACCCTCGGGGTTATTGCAGGGCTTAAAGCCAGACTGGAAGAGAAGAGCAATATATGTGAAAAAGCCCCATTCCCTAGAAGCTGTTTTTTCATCATATTTAATTCTTGCTTCACACATACACAAGTCCTGTTACCGCTTCAAAATCTCCAGACAAAGTCTACATATAAATCTGTTTTTAAATCTGTTCTCTCTCTTTTGAAAGAGAACTCTCTTGGCACTAACATATATAGCCTCTAGTTACTAAAAAATGGGAGATGGAAGTACCCTGCATGCGTTCTCTGTGCTTCTACACTCCGATCTCATATCCTTCTCTGGGTATGTGCTGCCGACCTTCTCTGGGCAGTGAGCTTGCAGGACCTATCTGATCTGCTGCAGCTTCCCATGGCCCCTTTCCCAAGTGACTGAGTCAAGCAGATGAACTGAAGCAGGGTGAACTCTGCTCCCACCCACAGCTGGAGCAGGGCTGCCCTCTCCTCCCAGCAGGCTCAGGATTTCCCCCCAGAGCACCTTGTCCTTCTCATCATTCTCCTAAGCTTGTTATCTTCATTTCTTATAACAGTGGCTTCCACAGCTGAAGTCAGCACTGCGGAAAACATATTTAAAATGTGTCCATTGTTGTTTTTTATAATAAGCAAACTTTTTTTTTTTTTAAATATATATAGCTTTCTGCTCTCCGCTTTTAATTCTGGAAAACAGCACATAAAATTACCCAGTGTGCCTCTTCTGTGCCATTCATTACCTCCCAGCTCTCTATCATGTCTCTGCTTATTCATCTCTTGTCTTAACTAAGCGGACCTAATCTTTTCAAATCTCTCCTCATATGAAAAGTTCTCTGTGCCTCTAATCATTTTCATTACCCTTCACTGAATCCTTTCAATTTTTTCCCTCTATCATTTCCAGAACTGAAACACAACATTTAAAAAGAGGCTGTACCATTGAGTTGTATAACGGAGGTAGAGATATTTCCAGTCGCTGGTCTTATGACAAAGTAAAATGGTCTTTGCTGTTCAGCCTCATTATAGTGCATTCGTACAGAAGTTCTCTATCTTTTAAGTTGTGTCTCTGATAAATACAGTCCAATTTTATGGTGTTTCTGACCTTCTGATCCATCGGTGTAACCAAGCTTAAAAATTAAAGGAGCAGTGATGGAAGCAGAAGGCAGATAGGACCTCATTTTTCCCCCAGAAGTAGAGCAGAAAGCCCCAAAGATGCTAAGCAACCTATTTTAGAACACAGCCATTATTTCACAGATAACCTGCCAGCCATTGCAATCAGATTTCTAGCAGTTATAATTGACATCAAATTCTGCTATTGTCAAATCTCTCTGACACAGCTGTTGTGCAGTGTCCTCAGCTTACGTGCGTCATGCACTACTTTAAAAAAAATATAGATGTCCAAGTTGAGAAAGTCCTTTTAAAGTACTGAGACTGTGTTCTGCTCCCATCTAGACACAGCCTTGCAGCACCCCACTTGTTTTAATGGCCAACCCTGTGCCCGCTGCCATTTGCTGAAAGTATCCTGGTGAGGCGGTGATATGCAAACCCAAAGGGAGAGCCAGCAGGCAGCGAGCAGCTCCGAGGAGCAAAGCACAAGCAGCTCACTCAAACCAAGGCAGATGTGATGTCTCCTGAACGTGGCATAAAGAGACACCGGCCTGTCACTGCCCAGCCATCTGCAAGTTGGCAAGAACAGCTGAGAAAGAAAACACAACCCCCAGCCCAGTAGCCCATTTACACAATTACTCTTGTATTCATCTATGTGATCGCTGCCACTGGGGGAATCCCACGCTGCTGCTGGGGCTGCAGAGCGCAGGGCAGCACTGCGGGTTAATTTGCTCCTAGAACAAGGTGACTTGGCTGGCATTTGTTAAACATCACCTGGGAGCGCAGGGCAAGAAGGGCAGCACGACCTTTCTGTGTGCCTGGGCCATACCATCCCAAAGCACTGTTTTCAGTAATACGGGATGTGAGGAGCTGCAGGCATCGAGAAGCCTGGGATGGGATTCAGCAGCAGCTTGGGGTACCTCCACCTCAGCAGGACAGATGGGCAGCAATGCTGCACTGCCAAACACTGCCCTGCTACTCACATCAGCCAGTTAATTGGAAGAGTGGGGGATTTACTGCTCCAGCCTAGATATAGGACATCAGCCCTGGGATAAGGAGATGGAAGAGATCTCCTTCAGACCGTCACCCATGAATTCATGCAGATTTATCTGAGCATACTGAAGAAACAATAATCTAATCACTGTTTGCAGCAGGCTCTAAATCTGTTCATTTAATTACAAGCCAGGACGTGACCCTTTCAGCAGCAGATGCTGCTTGAAGGCTATGGGCAAAAGGAAAGAGTAAAAAAGGTTTCCCTTTTCAGGGGGGCAGGGCAGCTGAGCAAGAAACAGAACGAGTGCTACAGTCCTTCCCCTGGGGGAAGGTGACAACAGGGAATGCTGCTTCTGTGGCAACCTGCAAGCCAGCTGACAGCCTGTACAGCCGCTGGGAAAATTGATGTGGAAGCAATCCCTGTGTCCTCCACTGCTATGGGAAGGAGCCATTCTGGGTTGCTGATGGCAAACTTGTGGAGGTAGAGCTCATCTCAAGCTCAGCTGGGAGTCCCCTGTATCTCCACCCTGACACTGCAGAAAAAAGATGGGACTTGCCCCCAGGAAGTGCTTGGGGACGGATGCTGCTGAACGAGCTCTTTTTCTGCACACCACAGATTGCCTCTGCTCACTGCCTGCGAGGAGCTGCGAGTGAAAGATAAATAACAGCACGAGCTGCAGGAGAAGAAATAATGCCACGTTACATCAAACAGGTCCTCGCTTCCCTGTCAGCCTGGAGTCTGTTCTGCACAAAGCCTTGCCATTTGGCCTGTATATTTTATTAATGAGGATGCATATTTATGGCACCAAGGGTTAGCCGATCCTTTGGCGGTCAATAGCATCCTCTTAGGCCCCAGTTCTCAGCAAAGGCATTTGTCCTGCCTGCTGCTGTTCCTGCGTGCAGCCTGCATTGCTCTCAGGTGCCTGGAGGGCTCTACCTGCACCAGCACTGCCAAACTTAAGGAGCATAAAGCTCTGCAAAGCACTGAATGCAGCGTAGCCTTTAGATTGGTGTTACAGCCTAAAAATAGCACTGATCATAGAATAATATAATCATTACGGTTGGAAAAGGCCTCTAAGACCATCCAGTCCAACTCCAACCCACCCCCACCATGCCCATCACCACATCCCTCAGTGCCACATCCCCATGTTCCTGGAACACCTCCAGTGACGGTGACCCCACCGCTCCCTGGGCAGCCTGTGCATCACCTCTCTTTCTGAGAAGAACTTTTTCCAAATATCCAACCTGAACCTCCCTGGGTGCAACTTAAGGCCATTACCTCTCGTCCTATGTAATATCAAGCCTACAGGCTTTGCATTTTGGTTAACATGTTTGCATTCTCTGTTAATAAACATACACATTTTGATTTAAGAAACCAAGGGTATTTGATTTTTTTTTTTTGACTACTAATTGAGCTTACTTGCTTATATTAGGTGCAAATAATAAACTAAGCTTAATAAAATTAGGAATGTCACAGGTTCAAGGAGTTAGCTGCCTTCACTCTGATGACCAAAGCAGCATCTTTGTACGACCAAATGGTAATGAGACCTTTTCAAACGAGCTTGATTTATTGCAATCCATTTATTCATGAATGCAATGGATGGATGTTTTTCAAACCTCAGTAGTTCGACAATGCCAGGGCATTACTGGCATGCAAACCTGCTTCTTGATATAGAGCAGCAATGCTCTTTGGAATTTCTCCGCCCTCTCAGCTCCTGAAATTATGCTATTTATTGAACATATGCTGCTAAGAGGATCTCAGAGGGATTTTCGTATTAGACGGCAGGCTAATTGTGGGATTTGAGAGATTTCAGGTGGCAAAAAACTTTAAAAAACAAGATTATAAAGGATTATACAAGGAAGATGAGATCTATGACTGACCCTTCAAGCAAGAGTTGATTCTGACTGGGAGAAAACACTTGTTTCAGCAGGGGAAGGCCCCACCAAGAAAGGAATAATTACGCAGAGAACAGACAGAATTTCTCTCTGTGAGTGACATACATGCCTTCCCTCTAAGCAACACTTTGAGGGTCGGATTAACAGAAATTCACATTAAGAGGAGATTTCCAACACACTATGCATGAAGAACTGCAGCAGAGTCCAACCTCCTCTGCAGCAGGCACAGGTAACAGAAGCACACGTCTGCCTGTAATTCAGGGAAAGCATGCTTTAGCATTTAAAGCACTGCACTGCTCTAACAAGCAAGCTGGCACCACGTTGCTCGAGGAATGGGCGGCTTCATACATCCTAGGAATGCAGCCATCTCCATCTTCAGCAGAACCTTGGGAAGCAGCCCGGGCCCAGCACTGGGGAAACGTCCCCGCAAACATCAGAGCTGCGTCCAAAATACTTTTTTTTTTGTGGTTTTCTAGTTGATACTCCTCAACAGGGGCACAGCTGGGGGCATAGCAGGGATAATGCAGAAACATTTCTAATGCCTCACTGCATGGTCTGGCTATCCAATAACAGCTAAAGACCAGGCTGAATGCTACATCTCCTCTTATCAGATCTCAATGAAGGTAAGGGTGCAAGCCTTTTTTAGCAGTAATTTATGGGAAGCTTTCTCTAAAACAAATGCACAGGCTAATAGGAACTCCTGTCCTTCTAAGGGAAAGCTGGAGCCGAAGCACAGAGATAAGCCTCGAAAGCTCTGCTTTCCTTCTCTCTCCCATGCAGTGATACAGCCTTCACAAGGGTCTGTCACTCAGTGATTTTATACCTCACTCTTGCTGCCCCTGGGCTGTGTGACCAATGATTCTGGAGCCAGACTGTTGGGAGACACGGGGCTGCTGTTGTCTGAGCAGCGGAGGAGACGTGGGTCCCTGCTAAAGCTAATTTAAACCTGGAAGGCACCCAGATGTCTCAGGGAAGGGTGCAATTTAAAACCCGAACCTAAGATAGCCCGGGCTACAATCGCAGATTTCTGGGAAATCAGCGTGGAACAGCTGCTCCACGAGCCAAGCCCTGCAGACCTTTGCGTTACAGCATTTCGAGAGGCAAGCTGTTGCCATTCTGAGTTATCTCACTGAGGAAAGAAAAAAAATGATGCAGCAAAACAGCAAGTGTAAAGTGTGACTAAATGAGCACTCCCTGGCGTACAGAGCTGCACCAGCAAGTCACTCGGATTCCCTGAGAGCTCGAGTCAAGGAACAGTTGCATCCCAATCCCAAGGAGGAATCTGAGAAGCGAGTCCAAAGCTTCTCAAAACTACCAGCATTTTTCCTTGAGAATCTAAACTGCCCTGGATCTGTTCTGCTGCTAAAATCTGGTAATCTTGTTTCCAAGTCAGCAGACAAAAGCTGGCTGCAGCCAGCCAGAGAGCAGAGAGCAAAACCACTCTGCAATTGATAGCAGAAAGGTGAGCTTGTCCATCTGAAAAGGTGATAGCCTTCCCATTTACCCATTGGCTGATCTTCCATTTCACTGTCTAGGGGCAGCCCTTTGTCACTGTAACATAACAAGCAGCAAAAGAGGGCTGAGGGAAGAAGGCGTAGCAGGGTAAGGATTCAAGGGAAACACTGGTGAATCTGATCTGGGTCTGCATGGGGATAATGTGCTGGCGAGTCCAGAAATGCCATTTTCATGCAGGCAGACAAGGCTCCGTGGGCATCCTCAGGCTTTGAGGATTTTGTGGCTGAACCCATGATGACCAAATGGGGTTAATTAATTTGCATTTAAGTTCTACTGCTGAAATAAAATAAGAGTTTTGCTGAAATAAATGGGGTTTGTCTATCTGAGTATCCTTGAGGATCTGAGCCTGAATTTGGACCTGCACACAGGAGCCTGAGCTCCGATTCATCTCATCCGCCTCCAGGCACTTAAAAGCAACACCAAAGCTTGGGTCCACCTGGGATTTTCCTGCCCTCAACAAGCACGTTGGGATAAATTACCTCTGGAGGGGATAAGGGAGCACGGATCCACCATGTTTGACTGCTGCACCACAGACCCTGCTGTGCTAAAGGGTTTGCTAAGTGAGTTCATTAAATAGAGTACTGAGTAGAGGAGAATTTCTGTCTGCTCCCTTCCAACCAGGGAGGTTTGCCCCAGATCAGCCCTGGCATCAGCAGCCTGACTACTGAAACAGAAGGAAATTACCTTGGGTACATCCAAGATACAGTTTTCACTTTGAAATATTTACAGGGATTTCTTTCTCCTTCACTGGAACAGCCCCTATACCTTATTTTGGCAAAGTTCCCAATGAAATGAATCACGACTTCGCCTGAGTTAGTGCGCCAGGACTGAGCTCTGAATTATTAAAAGGGAATGATATGTAAGAATTTATGTCGATTTTCAAAACAGCCCAGCAAAGGTAGAGAAAAGCCTTTCTTTGAAACTAGCAGAAGGTACGTGGCTGAACTCCTAGTCTGCTTTGAAATCTCAGCACTAGCTTTTTAGTGAGACACGGTGCCTTTTAAACCTCATATTTTAATCATCAGACTTCTGTACAATGCAGAACTCTTGCCTTGCTGCTTTGGTTCAAATACAACCTTCCCCATTATGGGCTTTGCAGTGTAAGTGAGCCCCTTGTATCACAAGCTGATGTTCTCCTGGCAGGGAAGCCAAACGCTCCTCTCCTTCCTCCTGCAAAATAATCTGCTGTAGGAACAGGCAAACAGAACTTCCAGAGCAACCTGTCCATATTCCTCCTTGTTCCTACACAGCGCACCCAGAGAGCCAGGTGAACACCAGATACTGCTTTAGGCATTGCATTAGTAAAATTAGCCTCAGGTACAGCAGCATTTGCAGCTCATCAGATAATTAACTCTTCCTGGGTTTGGGCTTTAGTCTGTGCCACCTGTGCAGCCACTTCCCACATTTACTTAGTTCAGTAACATCACATGAAAATTACCACCTTGGCAGCACCTTTCAGTACTTTGTATGATATCTTCATAATTTTGAAAGTAGTATTTTTCATAATTATTCATATCTAGCTTTGCCTAGGATGTCCGAGTGCAAATTAATTGAGTGTACAGATTAATTGTTTCCTTTCTGTGGGATGCAAGTTTGGCTGCTGGCGCCTCATCTTTATAAGCTCACATTGGTGAAACTCAGCTCTCTGCTTCAGCATATCCTATCACTGCTTATTGCTGAAAGGCAGTTTCTGTCAGAGCTGAAAACACAACCACAGAATACAAACTGTAAAATGATGTGGAAGAAAAAGATTAATTTCTTCCCCTAGACACTGCAAAGCCATTACCTGTTTTTGAATGGCATTTCCAATTCTACACTGGGAACTGCTAAAGCATTTACATAAGAATGCAGAAATGCACACATTATCACTGCAGGAAGCACTTAAATTTTAAGATAATTATATAGTATGGAAACGATTTCAAAGGACTCAAACAAAATAACAACTAATTCTAGAGAGTCACCCTTTAAGATGATTATTACCCTGCACTACCGCTGATCTCTCGCTAAAAAAATCCTTCTCTTTACAATTATATGCGCATTATAAATTCCTACTTTGTTCTCCCACCATCAAGCTCCTACAGCTGCCGCCAACAAATCTGCATTATCTGAGAGCTTAACCAGACAGCCACATAGTCACACTGTGAGCAGGGGTGAGCCACACTACTGCATGCTCAGGTGCAAGCCTCCCTCCACCCTTGCCTTATGCCAAGTCCTCTCATTTTAAAGCTGCCTGAGTTGAACCTAGGGCAGTAACCTCAGGCACAGGGACACTGGCATGTCTGTGTTGGAGGAACATGATGTAGAATGGTGTCTTGATGCAGGCAGAGTGCTTGCAACAAGGATGCCATGAGTGCTCATTCTCGCCTGGGCAAACCAGTAGAGATTTGTTTGGTCAGCAGAGTTCCAGACAGAAAATCACATCTGAATGGAGGCAACCTGGACTTGTGTCCATGGAGAAGTGCACTTCTGTAGAGGAAAACCTTCTGCCCCAGCAGTGTCTTCTGTTGCCTGTCCCCAGTGACACTCTTCACAGAATCATAGAATCATTCAAGTTGGAAGGGACCCCTAAAGGACATCTAGTCAGCTCCTGTTCTGCCCCTTGCCCCATGGCTGCCATTCTCCTCTTTCCTTCTCCCTCAGAATCAAAGGAAAAAAAAAAGAAAAAAGGAAACATTCTGCCCAGGTCTTTTGCTAAAGGCAAACTCAGCTGGGGAAAACCTTATCTGCCAAATCCTAATATGTTTTTATCAGATTTCTGCAGAGAGATTTGGAGGAACTCATGCCAAAGTGAAACACTTGCTTCTCTCTCTTTCCTCCCAGCAAGGATGAAGTGAAAATCTCTTGTCTCAGATATTATGGAGACAGAAGGAATTCCCATCCCAAGACTCAGTTTAAATGCGTTTTCCAAGTCTAATTCTTCAAAACAAGTGCAGTGATGGAGCTGAAATTTTCCCACAGACTTCAGTCTGAAAGGAAAACTGATAGATTTTAAATCAAACAGTTCAATTCTGACAGAGTATGGAACAGCTGAAAACAGTTTCCGGTACTGGGAAGCATCATCCGACTTCCTGAAAGGTGTGGTCACCTTTCATAGAGCTGTCTGGAGAGAACCAAAGAATCTGAGGTCTGAACAAAAGCAGAGGTGTTTGCTTGGCAATAGGGCTCCTGTGGAAATTTAATTAGGCTTGCACTATGGACTAGAAAACATTCCATACAGAGTTGGCACAGATTCCTGTCCACTAAGTAATGCTCTACATGAGCAGAATGCCACCAGCCTCTGCAAAATGCCTCACAGATTTATGTAAGGCTTTATCAGATAACTTCAAGCAGATCAATGCGAGGCAATACATATTCACAGCAGTTATTTAAATCAGGCAGAATTACTGTCTCTTCTTTCTTACGGTCAGCTGGGCTAGCCTCACCACTGTGCTCCCAAGACTTTCTGGTAGAGGAAGGAAGTGATAAGAAGCCTCACATGCATCAAGCATCAGTGGGTAGATGAGGTCCTGTTTCTCCAAACAAAGGAGGAGCTGAGCCAGCCCCAGGCAGAAATCACTTTCCCTCCTGTTTGTCCCCATGGATGTAATCCCCCCAATTCCAATTTCCTGTTATAAAACAGCAGTGATGACAACTGTGGGGAGTAATTAATGTTTGCACTCCGTTGTGAAGGTGAA
Organism: Numida meleagris; assembly: GCF_002078875.1. NCBI lineage: Eukaryota > Metazoa > Chordata > Aves > Galliformes > Numididae > Numida > Numida meleagris. The sequence continues at coordinate 4,828,092 of NC_034416.1, forward strand.
GACTACTAAGTAATATCTCAATGTAATCACATCTACATAGTTGAAGTGTGCTTAAAAAAAAAAAATATTTTAAGAGATTTAGCTTTCCTGCTCACAGCAGCACTCAGTAGTGGTGGCAGCTAGGAATGGGAAGGCCTGAATTATTTCTTCAGACAGAAAAATGATTTTTTTTAAAAAAATAGTTGCATGAATTATGTCCAAAAAGAGCTTGTAATCTAACTATCAGATGATGTATAAGGTCACTCATCATGGACAGTTTTAACATGATACCTCTGATATACAATTAAATATGGTTCAGTGATTCACTAATAACCTAGCTTTACAAGACAGGCAGAGATGTAATGCACAACTGGTCTACCCTCCCACTTTAACTCTGTTACAAAAAAAAAAATTGAAATGAATATTTTTGAAGATATATCACCACATCAGAGACCAAGACAATGGAATTGGAGATTTCTAACAGAAAGAAACTGAATTATTTTTCTCAAATCAAATGAACAAAGGCAAAGAATCCTGTTAGGATGGGGAGTGTACTGCACAAACCGCCTTTAAAACCCAGCAGAAAATTCTTTGTATTTTTAGCATCTCCAACTAATTTCTCAGATGTAACATAATGAGGAAAAACTTGGGGAAAAAGGAAAAGAAAACTAAGGCAGTTGAAGTGGTACACTCACTGAAATACTGGGTGACTTAGGAAAGTCATTCTCTTGGTTAGTTCCCTACTTCCTACTCTGATGTTGGAACTGGGACTTGTCTGCCAGCAGCACCTCCCAGTGCTTGGATGTTATTTCCTCATAAACCATTTCAAGGAGGAGGAAATGGAAACCAAGTTCTTACACATTTTGCCCAAGGCTAATGGGGTATCTGTCTGCCAGCGTGGATTATAACCCAGGAATGACTCTTGCACACCACTGCATTTAGTACAAACTTCCCCTGTCTCACTGATGGCACCAAGCTGTCCTGCACATTGAGACAAAGACAAGTTCAGAGCCCTGTGGCTTCCTGATTTTTAAACCTGTAAAGAATCCTTGTTCTTTCATTACTATATCCTTCAACATTGCTACACCTGTCTTTTGCCTTTTCTCTATCCCTTCCCACACTCCCTTGGGAGGGTGCACAAAATATTTAGCTAGGACTTAGGGAAGAGCATCCAGTCTTGCTTTCTCTCGAGGGGTATGGTCACATCTCCTTTTTACAGCGTTAAAGGCACAAGGCGTAGCTGCAAGAGTCACCCAGGCAAGGAGACTCTCTTTGTTTGAATTATTGTTTTCTGGAGTGCAAGTTTCTGTAACAACGCTGTACTCACCTCTGCCTGTGCTTTCCAACTGCAGGTGCTGAAAAAGCAGGACAATTTGGGGGATATTTTTAGTTAATAAAGCCTGTTTCACCTGAGGTTGGCAGCACTGCACTAACCATTGATTGGCAAACTGTTGGCACTGGTACCTGGCTGACAAAAGAAAGCAGAGCTATGTCAGCAGCGAGGTGCTACTGCAGTTCTAGGAATTAATTAGGTACCATGCACTGAGAAGCTCCATCCGTGGCCAAGAAGAATCCACAGTGGTGTTGGTGGGGAAGCTGGTGGGATGGTCTGTTGCTGATCATTATGTATCAGTAGAACACAGTTAATGTGCATCAGCAACTGCGTGCTGCACCAGTTAGGGTTCAGAGCTACAAGTAAGTCAAGTGCTTTATTTGTGTAATTACAAGGAACCGATCCCCGGGGGTCGTACAAATAATTCAGTGTACTAGCTAAAAACGAGCTTTCTGAGAACATTTACACTGGTATAATCTGATGGGATGCAGAGTTCTGGAAAATAAATGCCAAAGGGGATGAAAACACAGCTAAAGCTAATTTTTTTTTTTTTTTTAATCAAGTGAATATTCACATTCCTCCTCCCCCCCCTCCCATATTTGCTCAGCTTTAATGAATAGCTTCCTTGCTGCTTCATTTTAGTCTCTTCCATTTTGGGGAATATATCCCAAGTTGAGGAATATCATCTGAGGCTCAGCAGAACTGCCAAGGAGTGAAGGGCAGCACACAAAGCTGCACTGCACTGCACACAGGAGAAACTTCTGCCCATTACATGAACAGACAGCCCTTTCAGGCAGCTTCTGAAAAATAACCTCTGTTATTAAATTAATCACCTTGTGTCAAATGGTGGAGTGACAAGAGAGAAAATTTACCTCAGCAATAACTCAGTTCTAAAGGTATATAGAGAGGAGGAGGAAATTGGGTTGTTGCAGATACAGCAATAACATCATGAAGCAAAATCCAATATTGGAAGTGATAAAAGTTTCCCATTCCAATATTCCTCAGTGACAAGTATGAAAGACTATGCATAAGAACAAGGAAAAAAGATTAAAGATAGCATCAGTTAAAAAAAAAAAAAAAGCCTTTGAAAAGGGAGCGAACAGGTAATTAAACCCTCAAAAGCAAGAAGATCAGAGCATTTGGGAAACTTGCAAAGATACCAATCCCAGTAACACACGCTTTGGATCCTCCCCACTTTGTTTTGCTAAACGTTCTGCAAAGCTGATTTAGAGAGATCCCGGCCCAAGGGCTGCCTCCCCCACTCTTGAGCTAGCCTTGTTCCCACCAGCCTGGAAAAACAACAGGTAAATGGAGGCACGCAGTGTTCAGGTGGCAGTGGTACCGACAAGGCAAGCCAGAAACAAAACGGGTGTAGCAGTGACATGTTTTCTAACAGCAGTGACAGATTTTAATAAGCAAGCTATTCTTAAGTTTTGATTTGAGGTGTATATAATTAGGTAACGTGGGTGTTGAGTGATAAAACCCACAGGAAAAACACAAATTAGAAACACTTTTTTTGGCATGTTTCACACTAAATGGCACTACTTTTTTTTTGTTTGTATTATTGTGCTTGAAAAATAAAAGAAAAAAATACTTTTTCTTTTCTTCTTCAGCATCAAAAAGAAATACTGGGGACAAATGACACCACTTTTTTCCAAATCTCCTCTTTAAAAGCTGAAGAACCCCTACTTGTGGTTTGAATTCCTTTATTATTAACTGACTTCCTACAGGAGCTACAGGCGAGAGCTACCGCATCATTTTCAGGTTTTCTGGTGACTACTTTCACAAAACTAGCTACAAACAGCTCAATATTGCCTTGTTTTGCATTTCAATAAGAAGAGGGAAAGCTGGAAAAACTCTATGCTGATCAAAAGCAAGAGTTTGCACTCAGTTTCAAGAGTATCCTTCTGAAGGAAATACAGAAGTTGAAAAAATAAGAGAGTTTTTGATCCACTCTGAACTTCTAAACATTTGCTCTCATGGCAAGATGTTTCACGTTCTATAGATGTGAAATGCCTAGGACAACTTCCTATACAGATTTCAAAGATTGCTACGTCTTAACCATCATCACTATCAGGCTGAAGGAGGAATCAATAGAGCATTTGTACAAAACACACATTTCTATCTATCTGTCCCAGAAATTTAATCAAATCCTTTTAAAATAAGCTAAATTATCTCCCCTAAATTTATAAAGTGAAGCACTTCAGTGTCTTACAACTTCAGAATTTCATATAGGCTTCTGTTGGCCACTAATTTGCAACCCCCTCTTTTTAGAGCAAGTTAATATCTTTCAGCCCCATGAAATTTACGTAACAACACACCTCTATCTACAGCACTCATTATGAGTAAAAGCACAAGGTTATTATTTCCCAAGAAATCCAGACCATCTACTGAGGACAACCAAAGATAGATGCTGTTATTGAAAATACTAGAGCCAATATAGATCTTGGGAAACATGATTTGTCCAAATCTGTGAATGAACATCCCATGTAACAGCACTGACAAACCTCATCCAAGTTCTACTTGATTTACGTTTTAGCTTCACCCCAAATATAATATGCAAACAAAACCAAAATCCCACCCTATGCTCCATTTAGGCTATTACAGAACACGAGAACTGAAATCGTAATGCTGAAACATTCTTAAGCCACGATACCTGGTTTTTATATTTTTCCCTCAGGAATTTTAGAAACCAAAACTTACAGTTCTTCTTCTGAACTTGGCCATCTCTCAGTATTTCTGTCCCAAGCTCTGTTATCCTCGTGGAGCAGCAGCCTTACTTCACAGATACTGATATATAGCACCTCATACAAAGGATTCCTGATCCTGGTTCCAGAAGTATCTTCCTAGAGGTGTCATCCACTTCAATTCATAACAGCAGTGATTAATAAGAATTAGAAAATAAGACCAGCAGCAACAAGAGCTTAGGGGGAATGCTACACTTTTAAATGAAAGCTGATTAGTCTCAGTTACTCCTTCCCGGCTAACAGTGAGCTGTAATACTTCTTGATTCTGTCTGCTTCCCTGCTTGGCTTTCTGTAGGGTGAGGAAGCCCTTCATTTTTATGACCTGGAGAGCAAAGTAGCAGTGTTTTCCGTGACACCAAAGCTATGATGAGCTCAAGAACAGGAGTCTTTGCGAATAACCTACACAATTTTTTTTTCTTTTTGTTTCACTGCCTTTATACTTAACACAAAATTGCAGCTGTCTCAGAGGGAGGAGACACTTTAAACTCAGCTGGGATGCTGCTGCATGCAGACACTGGGCTCAGACTGCTGCTATATCCAGACAGCCTTTGTGACCTTTGCTGCTCTACTGCAAGGTGCTGCGCACTGATGGGATGATGCTGTAAGTAAAAGCCAGGAGCAGTAGGAAATGGACTGCTAGAGCATCTCATTAAGTTCCATTAAAGGGTCTAACCACTACCCTTGGATTGACTGTCAGAAGGAAAACATCTGTTTTATCTAATGATTTCTACTGATGCTATTCAGATCCCAGCAAGTTTGAAATGTTGCCCCTTATGTACTTGCAGTACATTTCCCAATTAAGAACGGAGCGGTTCTTTTTATAGTGAAGTGGGAGATTTGCAGTAACTACTGTAACTCGATTGTAGGGAAGATCTCCAGGGCTTGATTAACATTCTTTATTGCAAAAAATCTATCCTGGTAAGAAAAAGCACAATTTTAACTCCTACAGCAGTTTACCAGGTGAGCTCTGCCCTGGGTGTGACTCCTCTCAGTCCCACTCACATCACCAGGAGGTTGCAAGATGTGTCCGAGGCTCAATGTACAGAAATAGAGCCACTTGTACTCGTCATCAGAGAAAAAAAGGACAGATTCACAGAATTACTTACACAAAGGCCAACCTGGGAGGGTGACTGCATTGTTTGATATGCAGGAAGCTGTTTCCCACAGAAAAAAACAGTTTCGAGGAGGCTGTGACTTAGCCCTTATCACTTCTCGACATAAAAAGAAAATGCTTTTACCAGCTAATGGTACAGAAAAGTGCACAAGTGGTTACTGTAACCACAACAACACATTCAGAAGCAGTGAGACAGAAAATGAAATGCCCGATAAGCATATGTTGTTTTTAATAAAGAATGGCTTAGTGCTAAGTGGACCACACCGTCTCCGGGGTTACGCTGCAAAAGCAGAACAAGGGAGGACCCAGTGCCCCTGGGAAGCCCTGCTGTGTCCCGGCTGCACACCAACCCTAGCACAGCCCTGGTCTTCAACTCCCGTGCCCCTCATCTCATGCTGCAAAACAGGGCTGAAAACTGGTCTCTCTCTGCTACCCTTGTGTAAGCCGTTCAGTTCTCCCAGGCACAGCAAAAGTGCTTAATGTACTCTCAGGGAATTTAGGAATAACATCATTTGGTCACAACAGAGATTTGGAAAGGCAGTTTTGTTGTGACCTCGCATTAACTGTTCATTTATTACGCTGTGAGATTGCCCGAGTGTTATCAACATTCAGAGGTGTGAATGCACCAAGTGCAGACGTACCGTGGACTGACAGTAATTTATTTTGTAGAACGGCTGAGATGAGATTGGAGGACAAGCACTGCCATCCAGGTGGCTTTCTGACACAAGCACAATGAATCAGCCATCAGCATTTCAAACTTGTTCCTCTGAAATTCTGGAAAAGTGAGAGGGGACGGCTCTCACCACCCCACCCCTCCCACTGCTCCCGCCACCAGTGAGCAACATTTAAATGAAGTGGACTTCAAGTGCTCTTTGCTTTACGCTGTAACTAGGGTGCCTAAAACCAACAGTGGTTTACCTGCAGTGGAAACAAACAGAAAAATCACCCCTTTTCCTACCGCAAAATCTTGGTAGACACTGCTTGTGGCTCCCTTCCTATGACATCTTGCTCGAGCATGGAGAGTTGGCAGCCCTGGTCACCCTAAGGTTGTCTGATCACGATGTAGGACCTCCCCCCATCTGCCTTTCATTGTGTCTGCCTTGAACAGGTGGGAAAGGTTGCTACCAGGTGCAAGCTACAAGTGGGAGGCAACACAGAGGGTCATAATGGTTGGACTAGACGATCTTAGTGGTCATTTGCAATCTTCATGATTCTATGATGCTATAATCAGTTCTCATGGCAAGCAGGACATTGGATGGACCCAAGTCAACAAGAGCACTCCAAGAACAGCCAGGCTGTGAAGATGCTCCTCTTTTTTGTTCAACCACCACCAGACTCCTTACACAGTTCCCTGCAGTGTAATTTGTTCGTTCTTCGGAATGGTTATAAGAAACAACAAGCTCAGCTAAAAGTTCATGTGGGAATGGGAATCCGGCTCCAGAACAATCGTTACTACGGCACCAATGAGCCTAATGAGCAGCAACAAATAATGGTGAGAGAATTTACAGAGAAAAGAATACGTCGCCTCATCTAAATGAGCAAATCATCATTATTAAATTACCGTCTTCTCTAGATAGTGCTGAGCTGATTGAATCCCACCAAAATATGCACTGAATGTTGCATTATAGCGAACACTGGGTTTCTCTGAGCACTCATATCCTGAGCTGAGAAATGCCAACTCAATATTTTTGCTTAACCTGGTCACTTTGACCCCACTTTTGAGAAGGCACAAAAGCAACTGCTGCTTTCACAAAATGAAGTTTCTGATAAGGTGTTGCAGGTTCCACACCATTTCCTGAAAGGGAGATAAGGAGAGAGCTTGTACCTCACATCCTGAGCAACAGTGACTCAGAAAATCCAACTCTAGGTACAAAAAGCACAGATCCAGGAAAACTCATCACTTGATAGAGAAAAGTCATTCCAGTAGAGGGATGAAAGGTACTTGAAAGTCCCACAAAAACAAAGTACAAAATGTACTTACGCACTGAATCTGCAGTTACATCTTTGTCTTCCTTGATTTAAGGGCTAGACTCCTGCAGCTCAATAGGTCAGAGCAGAGGTTAGACAAAAGCACTCTGGTCTCTGAAAGCAGCTTCTACGAGCTGCTGGATCATCGTTTGTGTGGTTCGGCCAAAGACTCATCCCATCAGAGGGATGTCACTCACACTGGCAAGGACACAGACCCACAAAGGGGTTAGCCTTGCTGGCACCTGAAGAGCAGCAATGTGTGGAGGTCACTGGGACTTGCAGGGGACAACCTACATGTCCAGCTGCCCACATAGAGACAAGCCCTGGACTGGATTTGCCTTTTTTTGCTTACTCACATCACTCCTTCCCCATGGTGGGACCAGACAGACGGGGTATACAAAGCTCTGGAAACCAGTCTGCAGGCAGTGCAAGGGCTTAAGGACACAGGGCTTGCCCTCCCTGCAAGACTTAGCTGGGGAGAACCAGCTCTTGGCTGCCCAGCATTGCGAGCTGTCCCTTCTTCTTGCCCCTTCCCATCTGCTACGAAGTAACAGCAATTCTTCTGCAGATTTTAAAACTGAAGTCATCTCAAGCTACAAAATTTGAGACAAAAACTACTGAAAAAGTCCAAATCCTCTTCTACTGCAGACTAACTCTTTGTAAAACATTTATAAATAGAACCTTACCATCAAGTTTGATGGTATGAAGGGAAGGCTTGATCACGCCACTAATGTAGGTTGGAGGAAACAGCCTCTGTGCTAACCTTCTATGCTCATATTTCACACACTTTGACAATCTTCAATGTTTTCCACTGCTGCCGGTGCTTTTCTCCTTGGTGTTAAGCCCCATGCAAAAAAGCCTGGAAACTTTCAACAAGTACATCCAAATCATCGTCAAGTTGAGGAGAAGCTGAACTGTGTATTTCCCCACGTAAAACCACCCTCCAAATATCTCCCTTTGCCTCTAACAGTCAAACTGGAAACTTTAGGAGACACTTCTGTTGGACTTGGTGGGAAAAAAAAAAGTCAACGGGGTTTTGCAAATTAATAAGCAATTTTGCAGGGATGTGGTCTGGCATCCTCAGCATTCCCATTGCATGGAGGTGCTGTGGTCCGGTGCAATGCCCTCACCCTGTTTGCTGTGTGAGCGGAGCGTAAATGGGTAACAAAACTCCACTGAGAGTTCAAACAGATCCTCTTTGGCTCTCCCACTGAGCTGCAAAGAATTGTGCAAATGTCTCTTCTGGGAAATTCTGCCACTGAACTCAAATCCTAGCGGGTTTATATTGAAATGAAGAGCTCTCTCACAATGAACAACCTATTTTCAAGTAAACAACTGAATTAATCACCAAAAAGCCAGATAGGAGATTTGCAGATAACTTAGGTGGGAGAAAACTCTGCGATGGTCTTGCTGCTACAGTCTGAGATAAAAAATCACTTTACATTTCCTGAGCAAAAGTGCTGACCTCAGGGAGAAACATACACACGGACACAGGAAAAGAATATGCATATTCTGGAGAAAATGTATTTCCTCAGAGGAAAATTACTGAATGTTTGAAACCCCAGAAGAAAGAAAGCAGGAAACACGGTCCCATTTAATCCTCATTACTGATGTCCACGTTCACCTGGTGTGCCCATGCAGACTCTCTGCATCAGACTTCCAGGACACAAACTTTCCCCAGCACTCATTAATTCCCCCCGACACTTTTCCTGTTTAATACGTTCTGTGAAGAAAAGCCCTCTTTGCCCAGTGATAGCTGGTTAAGAATAATCCAGTCCCAGAGGTGATGGATGGCTGTATGATCTCTAATATACTTGTCCTATATCGTATTTTATATTATTCTGCTTGCTTTCTTTCCCTATATGGGCTGCTATCTTTATTCCTTCTCTCCTCCCCCCCCAGCCTGCCTTTCCCCTTCGGCAATTCTCTGCTCTGTTTCCAGCCTTACTTTTATCCGTGGATTTTTCCATGGCTCATTTTTTGGCCCCTTAAAGAAAATACAAAACCTAATGATGCCCAAGCCCCATCAGACTTTCACACTTTGAAAGCTCATACACCTTTGCTAGCTAGCAAGCAGCACACTTTTTGCCCATTTTCCAGTATTTGCTCTAACAAGCTGAGTTTTGAATAAAAATGACAGCATCTCAATGATACCGTTTCTTTTTCACGACCACATTCCTAAGCAGTTCATCCAACGGCTTTGCAAAGGCAATTTGAGCACATCCTTTTACCTGGGAGGAGAGGACTGTTATTTCCCAGAGGCAAACACGCACTGATGCAGATTTAAACAGAGCTCAAGAAACAGTGTGCTCTGTGGTGAATGGCTGAGGATCATTAGGGCTTACACCACACAGAATTCCTAGCTATGGTGATTTTAAATTACCCCAAATATACAGATTTGTGCTGACTACAGATGCATGTATAGCTGCCACCCCGACTCCACACTGAAAACGGTTTTCTTTTGTAATATTTTGTGTAAAGTGTTTGGAAAAGCTCTTCCGTGCCAGGGTGTCCTCTGAAGCAAGTGGGAAGAGAACAAGGGTTGAAAACTGCTCCTTTTCTTCCAATATGGGAAGTGTATTCTGTTATTTTCTATATTCAGACCCTTGTTGCGGGCTCTGGCATGCTTTGAGCCTAGAATGGTTCTGGGAATGGGAGGGAGGGAGCAATGGGAAGGAAATCCACCTTCCTCGTTGGGAAAAAGAAAAAGAGAAAGGTAATAAATAAATGTAATAAAAGACAGATAAAAGTGGACTAGGAAAAATTAAGTGCCTTCCCTGGTACCAACGTGGCAAAGGAACCTGTCTGTGCATGGGGGTGGGAGCCCACGCTTTGCTCCCCCCTGCAAAAGGAGAGGCCCAGAGTGGGGCAGGACATAGGGACAGCCGCAGCACGCAGCGGGGATCCGCGTGGCTCCTGCAGAAGCTGCTAGACAAAAGGCAGCGGGAGCGCTGCCATCTGCAGAGCCCTCCTGGAGTCCCACCAAAGCCAGCAGGAGGAGATCCTCAACGCACCCCCAGGGTTGCTGCTACGGTGTTTTAGCTCCTTCCCCCAGCCTTAACAAGCCCGTGGTAAACTTTACACAGTTTCTTCTCTAAACTGGCTGTAGGCTTTCTCCCAAGTTAATGAGAAACAATTTCTGAGCTACTCATCCAGAAAAGAGCCCTTCTTCAAAGCCCTCTTCCAGGTGCCATGTGCAAACAGGAGCCGATCTGGGTTCCCTCTTCAGATCTCACTTGTCTGCATCCAAGGACTGCTCCTGGGAGCTGTTTCAAAGGCTGAAGTGTCAGCATCAGAAAGAAGAGAGGTGTGTGGGTGTGAAGTTACTAAATGCAAAACTGTCACTCTCCTTTCATTTACAAACCTGAATATGCATGCATGCAAAAATGTAGGGCTTACATTAAAGTTTTTACTCTCGGAGCAGAAAAAATGAAGGAAAAGAAGAATAAAAGAGAAGATGAGGCTATGCAGGTTGGAATTCTCTCTCAGCTGATGTTTCTTTTTCATCAATAATTATTTCTGTTAATAAACACTGTCCTACCTCGAATTAGAATTGTCTTATCATCCCAGGGAAGAGCACCACCACTGACACACACAATTGTATTTGCCGTCTGGTCAATGATAGCAGCCAATAGCAGATGGATTTTTTTTTAGTCTCTAACCCAGCCAAAAGCTGTGCAGAGAATTGTCCATGCCCAAGGTAGGAGAGCCCCAGCTGAGAGTCGGTGCTAAACAAATTGTGTTTGTGCACTGTGAAGAATCACATTACTGCACCTGGGTCAGCAAAGAAGCCCTTGCTGCAACCAGCAGGCTAACGGTATCAGCCAGACCCCCTGAAAGACAAAATATACATGGGGTAAAAGGTCCCTTTTTCTCTTCTGCAAGTTATTACATTATGAAAGGATTCCTCAGATGAGATTTTCAGTATAATGCAATAAGCTGCATGTGGGGAATGGAAATTAATGAGAATGTCTTTCCTTTGCAAAGAAATGTAGAGCTTTGATTGATCTGCTAGGTTTAAAGGAAAAGCTAAGCATTTTAAAATACACACGCACCCACACTATACATGCTTTTCTGGTTTCCAGTCCTGGATACAGAAATGTTGAGAGTCGATGCTGTCCTATCAGCTCTCTGCTTGTAGGACCAGAGCCACAGCTACGAAGTTTACACAGATGGACAGAGGCATTATTTTGTGATGAAAATCCTTGCCTGTCTTGCAGCAAACCTTTGCTTGTGACTAGTGTTCAGCTTTCACAGTAATGGTGAATACTAGTAAAATGCTCCTACAATCTTCGATTACAGGCATTGCCTAACCCTGATTTTCTGCCTTTCTTAACCATTACAAGCAGCAGTACAGATAAGTAGAGCTCTGGCATGACATACAGCCAAATGAGTGAACAACTTCCGAATGTATCAGCTACTTGGATGCAGATTGCTTATTAAATACTGCTGAACAGCAGGTAGCAGAGCCAAGAACACGGATTTACTGCACTCTTGGCCTCTGGACAAGCTCAGTATTTCAATGGGACTTCCCTGACTCTTCCTCTTTTCCTGATGGGATCCTACAATACCATGGCTGCACTACAGACACTGCTCTCGGTTACAATCTCAGCAGCACCCAACGTACCAGAGATAACCAACTCCAGGGAGGATAACCTATGGCAGGGTCTCAAAAACTGACAGCTTCACAAGCAGTGGCTTGATTAAAGCCTGTATTCCAGAGCTGGGTTGAGCAGTTGCTTTCCTCACATCTAATAAAGCCTAAGCATTAAGGGAGATTTCCCAACCCAAGGGCATTCTTGCTTTGTCAGTGGCTTCCCTTGGCTTGTATAAGAGTTGAGCCTTTCTTTCATTAGGGCCGTGATAAGGTCAGTTCTCTCTTTCTTCCCCAGCTGCCCTTTTTCATGAAACTTGCAGGAACACAATGTCTCTGAAAACTGCATCCAATCTGTGTATTTTGTCAGAGTTGGCTAATGGATTTTAAAGTTATAAGGAGCAGAGTGAGATATATCATCAACGGCCAAGCAGGCACACAAACACATCATGTACACTTGAGGAAACAAGGTCATCTTGTTTTGATGTGTGACTCCGTGAGGAATTTTGTAAGGGAGTAAATTTAATCAAATTCTCCCCAACACCTTAATTGCTTTTTGGCAGTCTGATGTTATGTAGCAGTAGTTTAGTTATAGCAGCTTTCAGGCAAAAAGAAACAGGAAATAAGAAATAAAGAAAATATAAAATGAATAGCGGATATGAAAGATTTTACCTGGTTGTTACATGTGCTTACAAAAAAACCCACCACTTTTGAGTCACCACAGTTTCTTCATCCTCTGTAATTTCCTCCTATTCTAATAACTAAATGCATGCATTCTCCAAGGCTCTACAAAATACACATCACTGTTGCAATACAGTAAAATAACATAACGCGTCATCTGTTTGTAACAGAATTAATTACAGCAGAAACATTTTACTCTCCAGATAGCATCTCAGAGATTTCTCTAACAAAGCACTTCACAGGAAAGCGGCCTTAGTTAAGGGGAGAAAAGAACACGAACAGATGACTTCAACTTTGCATCCCATCAGATGTCCTTGAGGTCCCCACCAACAAAATAAGAGCAATGGCTTCTGAAATTTAAACAGCCAGTGATTGCTGCCAATCAAATATTCCTGGAATTATTATACTGAATTTGGGTGAGAGATCACTGAACTGATAAAAAGATTGAATACCCAAAGCAAGCAAACACTATTTTAATAAGGCACAAAAATACTTACAGGTTTTCAACTAATATCCGTCCTCTCTGCGCTGACAGTGTGGAGAATGGAGAATCTCTGATACTCTCGTTCCACCTTTTCCAGTCCTCCTGACTGTGCCAGGTGTCATAGAATCATATAACAGAATCATAGAATGGCCTGGGTTGAAAAGGACCTCAAAGACCATCTAGTTTCAACCCCCCTGCTGTGTGCAGGGTCGCCAACCACTAGACCAGGCTGTCCAGGTACACCGAAGGGGGCAGAGGGGAGGACTCAAACAATTAATTTGCTTTCATCAACTAATTTGTGCAGGCAGGGAGAAAAATCACTACAGAATAGCCAAGATCTTATGAAAGGTTTCTTGTTCCACCCCATGATGGCAACAGCTCTACTGTACATCACTGGGCCCTAAATAGGTATTTTCTTTTTCTCCAGGTTCAGATGACTGTCAATATATTTGCATGTTGATGTGTTTGTGGGATGCCAAGAGCCTGCTAAGGACAAAAGGATTATAATTCATCCGGGAAAGGTCAGACTGAGGAGTAATGGGATTTTTGGGAGGCTGCTTCCCTATCCTGTGTCACATGCTCACAGAGACTCACAAAAAGAAAGGAGATCAACGGGTAGAGGAAAGGAGCTGGTGAAGAAGGTCATGCCTGATCTCCTTCCAAAAGCTTACGAACACAGCCCGGCAAATGAAAATATCAGCATGAAACCCCAACCTCAATGGAGTTAGCAAAGGCTTTGACACTGATGGGGCACAGCTTGGCCAAGCACCTGCACTTCATCCTTCCATGTATTGTGGTTTCAGTGATTCATGTTCAAAGATTTAAAATGCAAGAGTCATAAAAGCATTACTACTGCTCTTATGCTTTCCCCAGGATACAACCCAACCCAACAGGAAGAGTTCAGCTATTTTTAACTGGCTGCTCCCTCCTGAAAGACCCATGTGGGCTTATGTTCATGAGAGCAGCCTTGGCCCACAGACATCTGGGGCTTGTTTTGGCTCAGCACAGAGAAGATTCTCCAGCTGTAGTATTTAGCTCCCAATTTAATCTCAGGTCTTTCTGCACCTCCTTTTCTAATGACGTCTAGGCTCTTGAGATACCAGATTTTGATGCAAGCCAATTTCTTAGCTGTTTGCACATAATGCATAGTGTACACCTGCATATAACTACTTCATCAGGTTGGAGGCTGAAAATGTTGAAAGTTTCCTTCACTGTGAGAAGAGGCCAGGCCAGCAGGACTCAGTGTGAACTTTTGATCACTGTGTTTGGCCATGCTCTTGGTTGAGGCCCACTTCACTCTCCTCTGCAGCAATGATTCTCTGGGAGCTGGCGTGAATTCCAGCAGCCTGGCTTACACCCATACACATAGCTGCAGCCTCCCACCATCAGCTGGTGTGGTACCCTGTGCAGCGAGGATGGGAGGGGACTTGGTGAGAGTGGCCAAACAATTCACAGGGGATAGTTCACTCATCTTGAGAGCAGGTACACAACATCCAAATTGATGGTGGATATCAATCACACTGAGAAATGAAATGAGCCCTTCCAAGCTGAACTGCCACTTGGTACCGTGCTCCTTGTATTGTGCTTGCTGTAATATACGGTGCCAGACAAAACCATGTACTGATAAAATACTTCCTAAGTGACGGAGTGACAAGAGTAAGGATGAATGTTGATGTGACTTGTTAGGAGAGAAAGCACGGCATACACAGAGAGGTGGATATCATGACTGTTTGCAATGTGCCATTCCATGTGCTCCCTTGGTCCCAGTCTGCTATTTGCACTCCCAGTGCAACCTTTCCTGTACCAGCAGCATTCTCTGTAGTAGGAACCAAGGACAATGATCTAATTAGGGGCCTTACCAGAGCAGCTACTATTGGAAAAGGGCTACAGTGACTTCTGAGTGTCTGACCATCACTATGTTAACTGCAAACCTCTAACATTTATTACATGATCATAAAAACGAACCATTGGTGGGACTTGGCAATCAAGATTATAGCCTTGGAATGAGATTGATGGATTCTGGATGTTGGAGTGAATGATCACTGTAACTGAAAATCAAAAAACCTTGGGTTTTCTATGCAGAAATATAATTATTTACTCTTAATATCTCAGTTAACTCAATAAATAGAGCCTGATCATACGACCGGCTTTCTCATAAGAATATCTACTGAACTAGCACAGTACTTGCCCATAACTCTTTAAGCAGAGCGCTCCATATCTAACTAGCTGGCAAAGCATTGTTCCCACCATCTTTCAGAGATTATATAACTAACCTTATGGGCACAATTTGACTCCTAAATCTTATAGACCAATGTGAGCAACAGACTAGTATCTCCATATCAAAGTGTCAAGGAAGAGTTGAAAATGAGTCAATAAAAACAAGTAAGTCTTGAATTGAAATTCAATTCATGCTTTGAAGTTAAAACACAGAGCTAGGCTTGTGATGATTTCTATCTGAAAAAGGAAGAGATAAGAGTAAACTGTCTTAAATCTAGGTTGAGCCTGAGCCAAAAGTTTTACATTTGGAGAGACTGGGACTCGGAGAAAAGCCCTGAGATCTGGCACATCTCTATTTCTACTGTTTATTGGTCAATGATTTTTTTTCACCCCAAAATCTCAGCTGTAGTTTTATTCCAGTTCCAGTATACAGCTACACAGAGCTTCATAACCCGGCTTAAAGGTTTCAGTGTTGTCCATCTATTTACTCTCTATATGGATTTATTTCCTATCTTTTGTATAGCAGATATGTTCCTTATCATTATGCTAAGAAATGAAATGTTTGTAGCATCAAGTTGGTTTTGATGCAAAAATATTATTTCAGAAGTCTTCTCCAAGGAAATAAATTTCATCAGGCTTTCAGAACCTTAAGGATTACAGAGAAATGAAATTTTCTGTAGCTTTGTCAACGTATTTTTTTTAGGAAGGTGAAAGAAAACACACTTATGTGTTTCTGAAGTAGTCAGTACAAACCCACAAAACTCATTACTCCTGAGAGTTATTTGAGATATTTGCACATCCCCCGTATTTACTGCAGTTCTACAGAAATGGAAACTGTTGTGCCTTCAGTTTGAAATGCTTAGATTTCAGTTTGAAAACTACAGATACTGTAAAACCTCACAGGACTTTCTAGTAACAGAACTTTAAGCTGTCGAAATAGTCAAAGGACCAGACTCTTCTCTTCAGCAGATGTGTGGTATTTCTGCAGCTGACACAGCTGATATGGGTATAGGAAACATACAACCCAAGGCACAAGGACTAAGGCATAGAAGACTTTCAGTTCTAGGTTACTCAACATTTCTTTTGAGAAAGAGTAGGGATGCTCAGATTTGGCCATTTTGTACCAAGCAGTCTCCAGGGAGCTCAGTCTAATGCCAGCTTAATTTCACCAACGCTGCATGATTCAGGAAAAAAAAAAAAAAGACAGATTGGATAATAGTTGTATCAGAAAGTAAAGACCATAACTACAATTACCCACATTAACTGCAATTGTTTCATATGAGAATCAACTGCTGTTTAGAAGACTGTCAGTGCCAGAGGGAAACAAAACAGCTCCACAAAGGAAAGCTTGGTATTAAATGAGAGGGGAAAAAAACCACTTATCCTCTTTTACTGTCATTTCTGCGATAATAAAATGAAGGGCTGAAAGTGTAGAAGGTTTGCCATTGGGTAGTAAATGAGCCTTCCTCAGATGATTCACAGAGGAGCCAGGGTGACTGTACCCACCTCCTTGGTTAATGGCACAAAAAGAGGTTGTTTTCCTCAGTACAATTAGTCCCAAGCCATGTGCAGACCAAGACTACCTTCTTCTCAGCCAAAATGTTCAAAATCTTCAGGGATTCAGCATGGAGAAATCGGCGTGTGGCCTCTAAATGTAACATTGCCTGGGCTGTCATAGAGATGGTACATAAACACGTGTATTTAGTGCAACCAAATTGGTGCTATTCAGGAAGACATCAGTGCAATAACTATTGGCTGATGAGAAAGGATACCTTTTCCCTGCCACTGCTGCTGGATATAATTTTGTAAATAAAAATATTATTTATAATTGAGTTGTAAGAGCTACGTGTTGTTTATAAATGCTTGCCTTTCTGGTATTGTTCCTGTAAGCATAATCAAAGGAAATACGAACACCTAGTGCAACACTTAGAGAGTACAGGTGTTTGTGGAATCTCACTGATTAGAAATGCAAATCTGGGAAACGATTAACTAATGCGGTAGAAATCAACAATTTGCATAAAGCTCCTTCAGGTCTTTACTATCACAGCTGCAACAAATTTTCCAAGAAAAAGCCTAAGGAAGTCTGTGCCCAGTTCTACTGCCCATGAAGCAAGGTCCCCATCTCTCTGTCTAGAATACATGTTTAATCTTTGTTTCACAAAAAGGCAGCTAAAGCATAAATTAATGTCAAGATTTTCCAAAATAGGTGAGTGAAGTTGGCTACGCTTACATGACACCTAAAGGTGGTAACATGAATGTAATCATCCTTGCTCATCCACGACACTGGGAACACAGTGCCTTTCACAGAAAGGTGTCAGAAGAAAGTATGATGTGCTAACTGGTAGACTTCATCCTGCTGCCATGATAACACTACAGAAAGAACCTGCTGCAAGCATTCCCCCACACTTGGAGAAATAGAGATTTTCACATGGTCTACCAGAAACAGTTCAGTCCTAAAAGCAAATGTTCAAAAAAAAAAAATCCTTTGAAAAGAGGGATTATTTATTAACACAACACCTGTTTCTGCACTTGCTGAACTGTTTTGTAGGAAACAATAACATTTCAATTCTACTGCATGAGTCAAAATGAAGATGTGGGCATCCAGTTCCAGACAAGGCTCCATGCCAAGGGCTCAAATCTTGTCATGACACCAAAGAAACCCTCAGCACATTCCAGGCTGGAGTCTGCCACTCTCCCTATTCCTGATGAGCGTTCCAGCCCTTGGGATCTGACTCTAAGCAGAAGGAGACTTATCTTGGTCATAAAGCTTCACTAGCCTCCCAAATGCTTTTTTCATGTTTTTAAATCACAAATCCCATATTGCAAATCAGTGGCTGTCCAGTACAGATCCTGCAAATCTTGCTCAAACAGATTATTTTTTTCTCTGGCAGGCAGCCAATGAATCTTCTTGCTTGAGTAAGGATTACTTAAATGAGAAAAAGGGTGCAATATCAAGCTCATTATACCTAGTTCATCAGATGAAGGGAAAAGATCTGCACTTCAAAAAGGTTTCTACTTCACTTACTAGATTTTCTTTGTCTTTTTGTTCTGTTTCAGATCATTCACTTATTTACTCTGAGCTTATTGTGCCTTCTGTCAGTGTCAATATGGCTCAGCTGGCAGCAGATGCTCCTGTAGATCTGAGCACACTGGTGTGAAATAATGAGAATGGAATGAGAATTGATGTGAACCTTTGTCTAAAATCTGAACTGAAGCCTTAATATTTATGAAATTCTGCTTCTAATTTTTTTAATAGCTCCATGATATAGTAGGTCTCACAGCTTAGTTGGAAGCTGCCCATACTGGAAGGGTAAGCAACAGCCCACTCTTTTCAGTTTGCTGAAACACTGGGTCCTGGAGTTGTCATTTGAGGAAACTAGCCCCCTCAAACACTCTGAGGTTTGCCCACTCCCAGTTTACTCAAATGCCAGCTCCCACTAATACCTGGGTTCAAGAGAAATGCTGCTATATCGTAACAGCATTTTTTTTAACATCTGAAAATGCTCTGGGGAAGAGGATGATGGGTCTCTGCTGATTCCCCCATTAATGGTCATTCTGTGTCATCAGTCAGGAAAGGGAAAGTCTGCTTTACAGAGCAGACAGCCTCTTCTGCTCTGATTCCAAAAGCAGCTCTCCATGATTTTTTAGATACCTCCTGGGGCTTTAAATAAACAGAACTGTACTTTACCGATTATCGTGCCTGTTTTGCCTAGCTCCCAGAGGATTTCATTTTAGAAGAACTGTACAGTTCAATATTCATGGCTGTTTGGGCAAAATTACAGAAATAAGAAACAATGTGATAGTACCTGTAGCATCCACAGAACGTAAAATATGAAAGGTCTTATTTGTTCAATTATTTAAACCATCCAATCTGCTGGTACAAGCTATTGTATTGGCATTATATCCAAAGGCTCCCTAATCCGTTCTAAATTTCAGATTCCTTTCTTAATCCTAGATTGCCTAATGAAAGCAGCTCGGTATGGAAATGTAAGTTTCTTGATTCAATTTTTATTGAATAGATTTGTCTTCTTTCCCAGACCCCTTTTAAGCTTTTCCACCCAGGAATTCAGCAGGCTTGCCTCCAAGAATTACTTTATACTTTAAAAAGTTGGTCTCGGAAAGGAACTCCAAGGATATAATCTAAATATGACAACTTTTCTATTTCATTTGACCCTTTCAACTTCTGTATCATACACCACATGTATCCTGGTTCCTAGATCTCATACAAGTTTCTTCGGTTCTGGTACTGAGATGCTACACCAGGAGCATGGCGTTCAAGCTCTGTGCAACCAAAGTGACAGTTTCCCTTGGAAAAACCTTTAGAATG